>NC_069505.1:312163335-312340835 GCF_027579735.1 Bombina bombina
TATGAAAAGACTAAGCAAATCTTAGCCAGAGGATATTTCTGGCCGTCTAAAACACTGAGTGATACAGAGTTCTCAAAATGTTAGCATTTAGCTATAGACAATGCAGATATGTATAATATAAATGCATACAAAGAGTGAAGCGCTCTACCAGGAATGAACAACAGCTCAGTAGCTTGTTCTATGGCGAGTTGCCACATAGCAGCAGCCTCTTTTAGCCCAGTTGTGCTTTTCACAGAAAAAAACTATCCTGAGGTATATTAGTCTGATCCCGCAGAGTAAGGTCAGTCCAACCCTGAAATACCAGGCAATTCTCATCTGAACAAGGAACATGGCAACCCCAGATGATCATTTTGGCCTTCTGTGGGCCTTGTCAGTGAAGTGCAGCTATATCCCTCTAAGCACATTGCTGCTCCTAGGTGGTAACTTGCCATAGAACAAGCTACTGAGCTGTTGTCCGTTCCTAGTACAGCGCTTCTCTTTTTGTATAGATATGTTATATATAACTTAGCCAATAGTTGGCTCCCCCTGTGCTCACACAGCAATGTCGTTAAAATATGATCTTTCTCCAGCTCAGTAATCAAAGCCAAGCCTGTGTCAGGGGAAATTATATTTCAGATCATCTAGCTAAGTAGCTGCACTAATAATCGTGTCCTCCTTTTCTGTTCTATTACCCAAGGATTTGACTTGACTAACTGTTTTTATTCTATGCACTAATAGTTACCAGTATTTGAAAGTGAAGTTCCACCAGTGATAATGCTGCTGTGCTTTGTACATTTGCTGATTGTTCAAATCTTTATTGTCCCATGAAACATCAGATTTCAAATTTATGTTATTTTGAATAAAGATTTCATCCATAAACACAGTATTTCAGTTCAGGACGTTTCAGAGGTTTCTACTTATAAGGGATAGTTTAGTCAAAATTTAACTTTCATGATTAAGATAGAGCAGCAATTTTAAGAAACTTTCTAATTTACTTCTATTATCAATTTTTCTTCATTCTCTTGGTATTTTTATTTGAAAAAGCAAGCATGTAAGCTTAAGAGCCGACCCATTTTTGGTTCAGCACCTGGGTAGTGCTTTCTGATTGGTGTCTAAATGTAGCCACTAATCAGCAAGTGCTACACAGATGCTGAACCAAAAATGGTCCGGCTCCTTACATTTAAATAAAGATACCAAGAGAACAAAGAAAAATTGATAATAGGAGTAAATTAGAAAGTTGCTTAAAATTGCATGCTCTATCTGAATCAGGAGCATTTTATTTTGACTAAACTATTCCTTTAAAATATATTATGCAGTACTGGCCTATTGGTTGAATACAGCCACAACCATGAACTATATTCACTCATTGTGTGGTCAGATCATTTTTCTATGAGCAAATTACCCGGATAAAAACAGTGGTCCTGGAGAGTGGCAACTCCTGGCATCTGGAGTTTTCGCTGGACCTCAAGCATAAGGAAACCTCTACAGACCTATTACACGGTGCTGTGAATTCATACAACAGAATCCCACTGTCTATGATCACAGAAAGGTTACTTTGCCTCCAAATATTCTCTTCATATTGATGAGCTAAAAGAAGTCATAGAAAGTTGTGAGTAAAAAAATATGCAAAGAATTATAGTGTTGGTCAAGCAGTCCATTAATACAATATTGACCTTCTATCAGCCTAATTTAATAAGCACTGGAGGTTGCTTTGGAGCCCTCGCGTTTCAGACTTGTTCATGCGAGCCTACTTACTGCAAGTTAAGAAGCAGGGGTCACACAAAATTGTTTGTTGAGGGTGATTGACAGGTTGCATGAGAGCAAGGAGTGACGCAAACAGACAGCGCCCACTGCCCGCTTGCCAGAAACATGGGCAGACAGTTGGGAACCTTGCACATCTATCAGATAAGTATCCTATGTCTCTTTAAATTCTCTTTCCCCCCTGTGTATCTCTTTTATTCTGTCTCAAGGAAAGGACATGTT
The DNA here is from genome assembly GCF_027579735.1 of Bombina bombina. Classification (NCBI taxonomy): domain Eukaryota; kingdom Metazoa; phylum Chordata; class Amphibia; order Anura; family Bombinatoridae; genus Bombina; species Bombina bombina. The sequence goes on from NC_069505.1 coordinate 312,165,298, forward strand.
AAAAAGCAGTTGTAAGACTCCTCTCAGAATTGTTGCCACTGTTCTTAATTATATTGTACTAAATTATTAAAGGGACACTAAACCCAAATTTTTTCTTTCATGCTTCATCAATTTTTCTTCGCTCTCTTGCTATTTTTAGCTAAAAAGCAGGAATGTGATGCATAGGAGCCGGCCCATTTTTGGTTGAGAACCTGGCTTATGCTTGCTTATTGGGGGGTAAATGTAAGCCTCCAATAATCAGGCGCTATCCATGGTGCTGAACCTAAAATGGTCTGGCTGCTAAGATTTACATTCCTGCTTTTAAAATAAAGATAGCAAGAGAACAAAGAAAAAATCATAATAGGAGTAAATTAGAAAGTTGATTAATATTTCATGCTCTATCTGAATCATGAAAGAAAAAAAAAATGGGTTCAGTGTCCCTTTAAGTGCCAGATTATGAGTGGAGCGCAAAATTGCACTCTCTCGAGCACGATATTTGCCCTCAAGGTTTCCTAAGGAGATCTTTCACAGTTTAGGATTTTACCTCCTCTGCACCGTGAACATTTCTTTGGATCCAAGATCCCTGTTTTAGACTATACACCTCTATTCTGGACACTTTGCTAACATACTTTTCTCCATGCTAATTGAATAATTTTCTATGCATATTTTTTTAATTTTTTATATATATTTTTTGCACTCATATCTTCCAAATTCGTCCTTGTATACCCAGTACACTTATACGTGCTATTTTTTCCACCCATTTTTTCTACTCCACTTTTTCCACTCCATTTTTTTGTGGATTTGGGTCATTTACACCACTAAGTGTACACCTATTCTCAATCTCTTTCAACTAAATTTAGTTCTCTTTTTCATATAATTTAAATAATTGTATAATCATTTTTATTTCTTTATATATTCTGTTTTTATTATAATAAATTTGTTTAAATATGTTCTAACCTGCACACTTTAGCCTCTTTTGACACGCCTAACCCCAAACATATTGTTAACTGTTAATGAACGTGTTAGGTGATCGTTTATATTTAGTGAGCTTGTGCGTTTCCTCTTTAGGCGCTGTATACTATATCCTTTTACTGTTTAGTATTATGCATTAACCCTTCATGGTAGATTTAAAAAAAATGGTCTAACATGACACTAATATAAAATATAGCACACGGGTGCGCTACAAGCAAGGAGTTTATAAACATCTATGTTAGAATGTAACCTTAGGCCAGTGAATAAGGGTGGAGTTTTACCCCGAACAAGTCCAAAACAAAACTGTTTTCTGAGCACAATGTCTGAGCATCCCAGCATCACATGCAGAGAAATACCCAAAGGCGCATGCAATTTCAAGAGACATCTTAATGTATTTCTGTTATCAATTTTACTTTGTTGAAAAGCATACCTAGGTAGGCTTATGAACAGCAATGCACCAGAAGTTAGCTGGCTATTTGAGACTATACACAAATGCATCTTTTTATTGGCTCATCAGATGTGTTAAAATGCTCCCAGTAGTGCAATGCTGCTCGGAAGTTATTTTTAGCTATATGTTTAAACCATTTGTAGGTGTTTAACACAGTTATATGCAAGCAACAGTGTAACAATATAATAATCTAACATTTCCACTTTATGTCCCTTTATATTCTGGATGTCAATTTTTTAATCCTACTTCAAAAACATAGCAGTGATTTAATACATCCGACAGTCTATGTGCACATTTTAATTTACTTTGAATCCAATTTGGCAACAAAAACACATTTTAAATAATTACTTTGTTAGCCAATAGGAAATCCGCACTATTTCCAGTACGTTTTAATTATAAGCTTTCTGTAAAAGTACTTAGCAATAAAAATTCCTGGCAGAGACACTTCTAAACATTCTTGCAATTACAAGTTATTTTACAGTTCTTGTATACATGCAGTTGTGACTAGTGGGGAGTGTCAGATTCCAGCTCAAATTGGCATCACATCTCATGTTGTGACATTACTCGTTTACAATGAATTAGCCCAATATTGGTCACATTGTGAGATATAAGAACTGAATTATTTTATCCTCCAAATAAATGTGTTTATTAAATAATTAAAGGGACGACGTACTGTAATATTGGTTTCTCTTTAAAATGTCATACCAGATTCAGGGCTAAATTACAAGTGGAGCGCTATGTAGTGTTTTTTTTTTACTTTGGATATCGCGACTGTGTTACCTTCTCCCCATAGACTTTAATAAAGCGTGCTTTTTAAAAACAAAACCTAAAACTTAACGCTCACATGTTAACCAGATAACATATTCATATAGATATATATTTTAGAATAAAATCATTAATATATATATATATATATATTTTACAATAAAATCATTTATATATATATATATATATATATATATATATATATATATATATATATATATATATAGGATTGAATGTAATCCTGACTCTCTAAAATTTGTTGGCATAGACAGGGGCATTACAAATGGTAGAGGAGGAGACAATGACAAAGTCCTCCTAAGGAAGGAATGTAGATGGATTTCGATCCTAGAGACCCAATTCCCAAATGGCCTCAATGACAAGCTAGACATGGCTTGCTTTCTATAATTTTAAAAAAAAGGCTCCCATAAGATGTTTGTTTAAAAATAACAATCATTTTTCAAAATTAACTGTGTAGTTTTTAATGTTTCTATTAGGCACATATGACACGTACAACTTGAAGATGCTTAAATGCATATATTTGTCACTGCTATTTTCATTTGTATATATATCAGACATCAAATATCAAGCTATTTTCACCCACCAGCAGAGGCACTAAAGACATTTACATAAATAAGGACGTAAGCGTCCCTACTCCAAACGCCCTGACGAAGCCCGGTCTTACAAACAGACGAGCGGGTGAAACGCGCGTCGGCATTGGATAGCCCACCGGCGCAGGGGATGCACGCCTAGGATCGCAGTACCCTGACTTGAGAAGTGTGGCGTTCTTTGGAGCAGATTGCCTAACGAGTACGGGTCACACAGAGAAAAAGTGTTCCTAAGATGTTTATACACGGCTTCCAGCATCTGTCTTATGGCAATAAGGTCGTATGAACTGTGCAACTTTTAACAGCAGGGAAACCTGTCATAAGAACTCTGTATTGGATGAACAGAGGGAGACCTGTCATATAAAATTGTACTATGAGTAGAGAGCAATCTGGTGCATGAATTTTCCTGTTGAGGGTTACCGGCCAATGAATTGGAACTGTTGCTTGCAAAAAACGGCATACTGTCTAAACGCTGCTTCATATAGCGCATTGAATTGAGCTTTGCTGTTGCATGAATGCTTTTGCAAGGATAAAAATATGACATACTCATACTTTTTTTGCTGCTCATGTGCTTATTAACTGTGATATGCTTTAACCCTGCATGCTCCTTATCTCTCTATGTACATATTCAGGTGGATTGATTATTACTTAGACTACTTGGATCCCATTTCTGACCTGCTCAGCTGTTACCTCTGGAATTGGGGTGCTGTGTGCAGCAGGGTGTAGTTTGTCTAGTTAATATTCCGCCTTTAATATACTGCTGTGATTACCTATGTACTTTGCAATACTGCTCTGCTTTAATGTTGATACCTTTTGTACGAATGCAAGAGTTCTATGATTAACCTCTTAGATCCCATTATACATCTGTCCAAATTACACCTTTGGGTATTTTCAGTTTGGGGGTTCTGTGTGCAGTAGGGTGTAGTAGGTTAATCAAGATCTTGTCACTATCAGCTGTATATTTGCGCCTTTGATCCATCTGCGCCAGTGTGCATCCCTGACCAGTCAGGTTTATTATGTAAATTGCATATAATTATTATGCTATGTATGATTTTTAAAATGTGTGCTCTTATGTGTCTACACACTATTTACGAATTTTGGAGTTGAACATTTTGTATGACTGATGGTGTTCTCACGGGGTGAGACGTCACCAATCCACAATTAAATAATCACTTTTGAAGTATATATATTTTTTAGCTTTTTTCTAACTTCTTAAAAGAGTGCTGATTTCCCTGTCTTTTATAGACAAGATTTCGTTCTTGTCTTTCCTTTCTTCTCTGCCCCATGTCATTTATAATAAGGGTTTGCACCAAATTCCTTTACATAGACGTTTACTAGTCTGAAACTTTTTCTATATAGCTCAATCAGCAGTTGCTTCCCCTCTGAATTTTTCTCGAATATATATATATATATATATATATATATATATATATATATATATATATATATATATATGTTTATTTATTTAAAAATAAATTATTTTTTTGTGTGTGTGAAAAACATTGAAAAGTAAAAAATACGTAACGTGCTTCGGGTTTTACGCTGTAGGTCTAACGTGGTGTTGGGTTAGCGCACATGATGAATTAGTTATCTTAAGGTGCGTTATGTAAATAATAAATATAAGATATTGAGAAAATAATAATTTATAATTATTACAGATGTTCTTATAAAATTCGAAAAATCATTTCAATATATATGTATGTTTTACAGTAAATATGATTAACAATTATTAATATTTTTCAATATTTTATATTTAATAGTTACATCACGAACCTTAAGATAACTAATTCCTTGTGTGCACTAACATGACACCACGTTAAACGTACAGCGCAAAACCTGAAGCGCGTTATGCATATTTTATATTCCAATGTTCTTCACATATAATTTTTTTCTTTTATTGTAATATATATATATATATATATATATATATATATATATATATATATACCCCATAAAAACATTGGACTGTAAAATATTTACCATAAATACACAGTAAAACACATTATTAAAGGGACAGTTTATGCAAAAAAAATCTTCCTTTTAATTTGTTCCCAATGATCCACTTTACCTACTAGAGTGTATTAAATTGTTTACAAGTATTTCCTTTACCCTTATATTGGCATTTGAAATAGTTGAGTTAAAGGGACAGTCTAGTCAGAATTAAACTTTCATGATTCAGATAGGGCATGCAATTTTAAACAACTTTCCAATTGACTTTTATCATTACATTTGCTTTGTTCCCTTGATGGTATTTTTGAAAAGCTAAACCAAGATAGGCTGAAACTGATTTCTAAACTTTTGAAAACCGCCTCTTAGCTCAGAGCATTTTTAAAGTTTTTCACAGTTAGACAGTACTAGTTCATGTGTGTCATATAGATAACATTGTGCTCACTCCCGTGGAGTTATTTAGGAGTCTGCACTGATTGGCTAAACTGCATGTCTGTCCAAGCACTGAGATAAGAGGGCAGTCTGCAGAGGCTTAGATACAAGGTAATCACAGAGGTAAAAAGTATATTAATGTAACAGTGTTGGTTATGCAAAACTGGGGAATGGGTAATAAAGGGATTTTCTATCTTTTTAAACAACAAAAATTCTGGTGTAGACTGTCCCTTTAACCTGTGGTATCCCCACCTATTCTGTAAGTTTCTGGTCTTAGGTCCAAGCTATAGATAAGCTGTGTAAACACAGCCAGCAGAGGAAATTACACTCCCAGTGGGGTATAGAAGAGATAAGGTAATAAAATGTTTAAGTTTCCATTGTTCTCTCAAAGTATTGGTCTTTGGTTTATGGACAGATTTAAGATAAAGAAGCATGTTTATGTACACAATGTTACATATACCTTATAAAAACTTTTATGAATATTTTCAAGAATATTTTTTATCAGATAGTGCTTATAAGTGAATGCATTTACTTTCAACTTATAATATGCAGGCAGTGTCATAATAACATTAACCGGAATTCCTCTGGCTAATACCTTTATGTAAATAATGTAGTTATAGAGGTGCGCTACAGAACTCGAAAAGAAAGAACCATTCCCAGCCATAATCCTGCCAAATCTCTCTAGTTACGATGAATCAAATTTGTATCCAAGATACTATTAACAAACAGGAACCTGCCAACATATTGTCACAAGGGTAAATCATGACGTATCAAATTAGTGAGCCAAGAATGAGGTTTTTATGTGGGTTTATACTTACAGTCTAGAAAAGGGCAGTAAGGTTTTCTTCTTGCGTCTGTCAAGTTTGTCCACCAAGCCTGAAATACAAAAACAAAAAATTCTAAATCCAAACAAAAATTCTGCCTGCATCACCCTGTATATAAACAAACATTCTGATCGCAGGTAAGAACCCAAAGACCCAGTAAGTCTGACTATATTTCCTTCTGAAGTATAATACATAGGAATTCTCTTTTTTTTTTTTTTATATGTCATTTTTATTATTATATATCAACATAATTATACATTTTCATTCATTTTCAGAGGAAAAAAAAAAAAAAAAAAAAAGAGAATAAGCATAATAGAAAAAGAGAGAGATAAGAGAATACAAAAATAATAACACTGCAAATAGTTGACAACCAAACAATATTACATGATTCCACACAATACCATATTTGTTATAATAATGTATTAAACATAAATAACCTTATTTTGCAGGCTTTTTCCATCCATAATAGTCTTATTGTTTGATTTTGATCTATTTATTCCTCTGTTTTTTGACGATTTATTATGGAGATATAAATATTGCCTTTTTTTATTTTTATGAACACAATACCAAACACAAAACAAAACAAGACAAAACAAAACAAAACAAATAAAAAAAAAAAAAAAAAAAAAGGGGGGGAAGGAAGGGGGGTCGGGGGAGGGGGGGATGTGTTGTTACCATAACCCCATCAGAACTAATTCAGTATTTCTAAATGGGTAGATTAGATTATCAATTTCCACTGGAGAAAAAGATTTGATAAAGAGTGACCATTTTCTAAAAAATAAAGTAACATCTTTTTCATCATTTAAATCTGTATCTAGTTGTTCAAGTATACATTGTTTTTTAAGACAATTTTTTACCTCTTGGATACTGGGGGTTGTTCTATTTTTCCACTTTTTCAGAATTAAATATCTTGCTGCTAAGATGGCTAAGTTTACAATTTTCTTATTTACCAAGCAGTCTGAGTCCTTCCAAAGAAAAACAATATGTGATAGCGATAAAGTCAGAGGGGAGATTCCCATTGTCCCAAGCCAATATTGTAATTTAGACCAGAACTGTTGGATGATTGGACAGTTCCAGAACATGTGTATGAGATTGGCTGAAGGGAGGGAACATTTGGGGCATAGATTAAAATCTGAGTTCCTGCATTTGACGGCTTTCTCAGGAGTGAAGAAGGTCCTAAGTAATAATTTTATGTGAGTCTCTCTCCAAAACGATGAGAGAGTGATTTTTGCAACCTCAGACACCGAGGCCTGAACAGCACTGGCATCTCCAATCAGTGCTTCTACCCAGTTAGCCGCTATTTTTTCCAGATTTAAGTTACCTCTTAGAGAGATCAGATCTAAATAGCTAGGGGAGACTGATGTACAACCAATTTTAACCAGAGATAACCATTTCTCCACCGTCCCCATTGTCCAGTTCCAACCAAATTTATTTACTAGGGTTAAGGCAAAATGTCTTACCTGTAAGTAAGCAAAGAACTCTCTATGGGAGAGATTAAATTCCTCTCTCAGAGATCCAAAAGTCTTTATACATTTCCTATCAAAATCTAACACTTGATAAATTTTACTAAGACCCAGAGTCTCCCATCTTTGAAAGGGAGAAGAATAGAGGCCCGCTTGAAATTGAGGATTGCCTGTTATCGGTATATATTTAGATACCTCCTGTTCCACATTAAGAAGTTTACAAACTCTCCACCAGGCCTGTAAAGGGTTAAACATTGTTTTCATCTTTTTCACCTCTTTTGGTAGGGAATTCCTAGTGCAATGGATAATTGCTAGTGGAGCATATGGATGTAATATATTTTTTTCTAGCTCGTTATTAGTGACATAGTCCTTCCCAGATATCCAGTCAATGATCAAACGAACCAGAAAGGCGTAATTATAAAGTTTAATGTCTGGTAAGGCTAGCCCAGCATATTTTCTAGGAAGCGATAATTTAAATAACGAAATTCTAGGCTTTTTATTTTGCCAAATAAATTTTCTCAGAGCAGTGTTAAATAACAATATATCTTTATTTTTAAGTATTAGGGGGATATTTTGTAAAATGTATAATAACTTTGGAAGACAAACCATTTTGTATAACGCAATGCGACCCGACAAGGAAAGAGGTAGATTTTGCCATATCTTCAGATTTTCCTTAATTTTATTCAATACTGGAAGTATATTAAGGTTATACCACATTTCTGGGTTGGAGGAGATCATAATACCTAGATATCTAAAAGAGCCGGCCGCTAGTTTAAATGGAATATTAACCATAGAATCCTTAGTTTGTTTTAACCATAGCAATTCGGACTTCATCATGTTTACCTTATAACCAGAAAAAGCACCGAATTGTTCGATAATTGAAATTAATTTGGGTATATTAATAAAGGTTTTGGATATGTAAATTAAAATATCATCAGCATAAAGTGCTATTTTCATCTCCTTCTTTCCAATCTCAATACCTTCCAAGTGTTGTCTAACATAAATAGCTAGAGGTTCGATTGAGATATCAAAGAGGAGGGGAGAGAGAGGGCACCCCTGTCGAGTACCTCTTCTGAGAAAGATATTTGAAGAGGTTAGGCCATTCACTAATAATCTAGTAGTAGCTGTTTTATATAAGTTATTAACAAAATTAAGGAAATTCCCCTGTATTCCAAATTGTTGAAGAGAGTATGTCAAATGATCAAAGTGAACTGAGTCAAAAGCTTTCTCAGCATCTATTGAAATAATTGCAGAATCAGGGGTGTCCTCTCTCCCCTCTCCGATCCCCCCCCCTATTGTTAAAATAGTCTATGGTAAGGAAAAGTTCCCTTATCTTAGCTGACGAGTTTCTTTTAAGTATGAAACCTGCCTGATCGTTATGTATTATATAAGGAAGGGACCCCTGGAGCCTTGATGCTAGAATAGAGGACATTATTTTATAATCTGCATTAAGCAGTGCTATCGGTCTATATGATTCCTTCCTATCAGGCTCTTTTCCCGGTTTAAGAATTAAGGTTGTATATGATGCAGAAAAATTAGATGATGGAATATTGCCCTTAATATAAATGTCGTTATATAATGTAGATAAATGTGGTAAAATTGTTGTGGAAAGTATTTTATAAAATTCATTAGGAAGGCCATCAGGGCCTGAGGCTTTATTTAAGGAAAGGTCTTGAATTGCTCTTGAGATCTCAAGCTCAGTTATGGGGAGGTTAAGAGTTTCAACTAAATCTGCTGGTATAGCATTATGAGTGATTCCATCCCAAAAGAGATCTCGCTTATGAGCATCTGAGGTTTTCAGAGAGTATAGGTCCTGGTAATATTCTGAAAAAGCATGAATAAGGTCTTCAGAAGATGTTATTATTTTATCCTTTACCTGTAATGATTCTATTACTGATAGAGTCTTTTCTCTTTTTATTAATCTTGAGAGTAGTTTTCCTGTTTTATTTCCATGCCTATATAATTTAGCTTGTAATTTTAAATCTTTCTGTGAGGTTTTAAGTAATAGGAAGGAATCTCTCTCCTTTAGGGCTTGGATATATCGGGTCCATTTATCCGGCGTTTTCTCTAATAAATAGGAGTTGTAGGAATTAGATATAGATTTCATAATTTCCCTTTCTCTGAACTTAAATTTCTTAGTTCTATTAATAGTATAAGCTAAGATTTCTCCTCGTAATACCGCCTTGGCAGTTTCCCAAAAAATCATGGGGCGATTAATATATTCTTTATTGAAAGATGCGTATTCTTGGAATTTAATATTTAGCCAGTTTTTGAATTTAAGGTCAGAAGCTAAGTAATTTGGGAAAAAGAACCTGGAGTACCTAGGAGTTGGATTATTTGGAAAAAACTCTAAAGAGATCGGGGCATGATCGGAGATACAGATAGGCGAGATGTTGGCAGCCAATCTTATTTTACATAATCTCTCGTCTAGAAAAAACAGATCAATTCTTGAGAGTGACTTGTGCGCCTTAGAGAGGCAAGTGTAATCCCTAAGATCTGGATTATGCATCCTCCATATGTCTCTAACTCGAAGATTCTGGGATAGTTTAAGGAACAATTTAGATTCCAGATTATCTCTTTTGGTTCTGAGAGAGGGACCTTTGTATCTTAGCCTATCTAAAGGATATTGCGGTGCCATATTAAAGTCTCCTCCTAAAATTAAAAAACCTTCTGTGAAAAGTAATAAATCAGCTTGAAGTTTGTCCCAGAAGGGAGGAGTAAAGACATTAGGAGCGTATATATTACAAAATGTGTATAATGTCTTATCAATTTTAATTTTGGCCATTAAGAATCTCCCCTCCGAGTCCGCCTTAATATGGAGGACTTGATATTTTATCTTTTTACCTAACAGGATCGCAACTCCACCTTTTCTTTGGGTGCTGGGAGAGGCAAGAACTTCATTAACCCAGGAGCATTTAAGCTTAAGGACTTCTTCAGTTCTTAGGTGGGTTTCCTGTAAAAAGGCGATATCTGTATGAATTTTTTTTAGGTGTGCTATTATTGTTTTGCGTTTGATAGGTGATGTAATACCCCCAATATTCCAAGAGGCCAACTTAAAACCATTTATAATATCTACCGCCATGCAGAAAAAAGGCTAGGATGCTTATGGGTATTGGGGAAAGGAAAAAAGAAAAGGGAAAAAAAACAAAAAAAAAAAAAAACTTAATAACACATATCATACTAAAACATGAACAAAAATAATGGTCCAGACCTTGTATGTATGTCGGAGCTCTCATAACGACTTGTCATTCAGATGACATATAATAAGTAAGTATTAGTGTAGGTCTGCTATATTCTATGAACCACCCTGTTCTAAGGGAAACTGTTGTAATATAAAACTTTCTGCTTCCTTGGCTGAGTCAAAAAAATGCGTATTGTTGTTAACTGTTATCTTCAATTTTGCTGGATAAATAATAGTGGCCCGGTGGCCTTGTTCTATTAATTTAGTGCATAACGGGGCCAGATCCCTTCTCTTAGCAGAAGTTTCTGCAGAGAAGTCCTGAAAAAGCATGATTTTGACTCCCCCAAGGAATATGGGCTGATTCTTTTTAAAATATTGCAATAATAGGAGTTTATCCTGGTAGTTAAGGGTTTTGGCAATAACTGGTCTAGGTTTAGGATTTTCATTCTCTGTGTTTTTCCTTCCCAATCTGTGCGCTCTCTCTAACACTATACGTGGATGGGAAAGAGGAATTTGTAATAAGTGCAGTAAAGTTTCTGTAAGAAGTTTATCAAGGTCTTCGTATTGTTTTTCTTCAGGTATACCTATGACTCTAAAATTGTTTCGTCTAGCACGATTCTCAAGATCTTTCAGTTTTAACTGGACTTTTGTAAGTTTAGAGTTTATCGTGTCTAACTTGGTATCATGGTTTATCGTATTGTCTTCTAGGTCAGAGATTCTTTGCTCCGCCTCTGCTAATCTGTTTGAAAATTGGCGAAATTCTGTTTTTAGTGCATATATATCTTGCTTAATTTCATCTTTGAGAGAGTCAAGTTTAGGTGTTAATGCTTCAGTAATATTTGTGACTAAGGCTTGTAAGTCTATAGAGTCATTTATCTGAGTCATGATTGTGCTAGTGGAACACGTGTCTATCGTGACTGGTGTGGTTTTGTTATTCTTTTTTTCTCTATTTCTCCCGGCCATATTGGAGGGGGGTGTTTTTGAATGTGATGTAAAAAATTTATCCATAAATATGTGAAAGTGCAAGAAACAGCAAACAAAAAAAAAAAAAAAAAAAAAAAAAGGGTGTGTATGGGGGGGGGGGAAGCGCAAGTGGAGGGAAGGGGTGAGTGTAAGTGTGGGGAATGTGATTAGATCAAATACTATATGTAGTGAGTTCTATGTTAGTATTGACTTTCTCTCAATTTAAGAATAACAAAATTATATCCCTTTTTTTTTTTTTCTCTTTCCTTATAGTTTGTTTCAAGATCTTATAGCACCAGAAAAAAAAATGCCCTGTCTATGTTTGATAACTTAAATATCTTATAGGGTGCTCAGGATATTTCTAATATAAGCGGGGCTACTGCTTCAATCTTCAACATTGCTACCCCTCTTTTGTCAGTAGGAGCCTTATACCAATATTAACTTATTCCTTTTATACACAATATTTTGTCTTGTATATAATTTTGATAAATACTGAAAATATTCTAAGACTATATTTATATATATTTCCTATTGAGTTACAAAAGATATCCCTTCAGGGCTAAGCTCCTAACTTTACCATTTCAGTGTATATAGCCTAATTTCACCTTTGCCCAGTTGTTTTTTCTTTTTCTTTCCCCCCCCCCTCCCCCTTTACAGGAAGAGAAAAAGAAAAAAAAAAAAGAAAAAAAAAATTTGTTCTGCTGCTTTGCTTTCAGCAAAACCCTTATAGCTTCAATTAAAGAGGAGAAATCACTTAATAATTGTTAGAAAGGTAGAGGTCGAAGGGCAAAGGGGAGCAATCGTACAGTAATAGTAATATTTTACCTAGATATATCACCTTCAGTTTAATTCCTGACCAGATTATGCTATTCAAATGCTTAATCATAAAAATTTAGTACATCTTTGCATGGTAAGTCCCAATTATTTTGTGACAGTCTTAGCAGGCATCGCATATATGTTGTAGCTTAGATAGAAAAGTTATCCAGAACCGCACAACAACCAAAAAGAGAGAAAGGATACCTGTCCCTGGTTTCTTGAGAGTTTCTTCGATGGCTCACGCTCTGTGTGGGTTCTTTAATCAGATATATTGATTTGCTTCCTCTCCACGCATCATCGGTGGGGAGAGAAAAAGTAGATAGTGTTGGAGTAAGCAAAGTGATCGAGTTTACAGCCTTTCTCCTAAGGCGCAAACAAACAGCCTCCGGTTGTAGTTATCCCACTCGCAGCTCTCAGGCGGAGGGGAAAATAGTGCCGCACTTCAGGTATCTGGAGCCCCGTTTAAGAGCCCAGACAAGAGCAGAATAGGATCCTCACCGCCAAGCTTTCCCTTCACACCGCGTCATCCGTACTGTGCTTCTCGCGGTAGCCATCCGCAACTTCCTGTAGTCGGTCTTGGGGATTCCAGAAGATATCACTACGCCGAACTGAGCACCAGCAGACGGAGGAGGCAAGGGAAAGACCAATCAGAAGCCCCACGGATCAGCACCTTCCCAGGTGCCACAGGGAACCCATTCACCTGAGCCGCACTCCCTATGCTGCTCGGGCAGGTAGATTCTGGATCTTATTAATGTATTTCAGGCAAGTTGTAAGATGGTAATATGCCAATGTATCATAGAAATCACAAGTCCACCGCTCAAGGGGGTTTATCAGTGCTGTCTTGTAGTTTATTATTCGGGACTGGGTTTCTAGGCAAAAAAAGAAGCTGAAGTGTGAGGCCAGTTGTTTTCTATTTATTGCTCTACCAGGAGAGCAAGAGTCTTATAAATATCATTGCCTCTTTCTTTTCTTTTTACCTTCCTCGTTTCTCCAGACCCAGGCAAGGGTATGATTTGTAGCAGGTATTCACAAGTCTTGATGGTCTATCATAGGTTCAGACCATATAACCCAACTGTAGGATTTTAGTGCGATGTCTTAGCACCATAGGAGAGCCGGTAGCTAGTTGTAGTTTGCTTGAGTCAGCCGCCCCAGGTCTGGGGTGTTTAGCACGCTTTCCCGCTGCCAGTAGCTCATTAGGAGTTGCAGCACAGGTGTCTACCTGACCTTACACCTGAGCTCCTCCCACCGGATCTCAGGAATTCTCTTTTTAAACAACTGCTTCTGTAAATTACTCCTAAATACAGTAAACTCCAACTTCAGAAAAAGGGGCCCATTTAGCAAGCTCCAAATGGAGCTTGAGGGCCCGTGTTTTTGGCGAGCCGGTCTAAAGATCGCTGCTCTATAAACCTGTCTGCCGGCTCTGAGCAGGCGGACAGGAATCGCCACAATTCAACCAGATCAAGTACGATCGTGTTGATTGACACCTCCCTGCTGGCGGCCCATTGGCCGCGAGTTTGCAGGGGGCGGCGCTGCACCAGCAGCTCTTGTGAGCTGCTGGTGCAATGCTGAATACGGAGAGCGTATTGCTCTCCGCATTCAGTGAGGTCTTGCGGACCTGATCCGCACTGTCGGATCAGGTCCGCAAGACCTTTGATACATAGGCCCCAAAGTGTTTTACTGTTGCGCTTTTTTTTTGTAAAAACAAAAACATTTGTTTCCCCTATGATAAACCCCAAGAAACCCTGGCTCTCAAAGGAATATGAAAAGTAAAACATTAATTTTTATGATTCAAATGCAATTTTAAACAGCTTTCCAATTTACTTCTATAATCAAATTTAGTTTGTTCTCTAAGTATTCTTGATTGAAGAGTGTGGCAAGCATTTGCAAAATATGCTGCCCTCTAGTGTTCAGCAATGTATAACATTGTTCAACATTATAACAAAATCTGCTGCCCTTTAGTGCTCGGAAGACATGCATACACCTAAACCTATCTTGGTATGCTTTTCAACAAAGTTAGCAAGAGAAAGTTAATTTGATATTTGAATTTGTCTGGGAATAACCGATTATCGATGGGAACAAAATTATGTAAAACATATTAAAATAAAAATTATACATTCCTAGAGCAACTGATGTCATGCTAGAAGCGCAGATAAAAAGTTGCAATAACTGATATTTTTCAAGAATCACTTATGAAACAAACAACTGCCCTTACCTGTCAAATCTCACAATCCTTTCAAGTATATGTGTTCAGTGCAAATTCCTCTTGGTCTGTTTATGTGCTGTGTATATAAACTCTATGGTATTGTATACACAGTCAGTTACACAAAAAGAAAAACAAACTAACATTGACATAGTAACTGTGAAAACGGTTTTATTTTACCAGCATTGTAATCTGATTCATTGTTTGATCAAGAAATGGAACTAGATGTCTATTACTGTTATGTTTAGTTCCAATGAAGTTACACACCAAATTTTAACCATTTAAATGCCCCACGTCCAATTTATTTTATAAATAATATCACTCTTGAATGAAAAGGAGCAATTGCAACATTCAGCTGAAATAAAAATACTTACTAAAAAACACAAACAGGGTACTATATCCGTATTGGGGATGTGTAAGATGTCTTTACCCTTCTGGAAAAAAAAAACATTAAGAAAAAATATTTTTAATTTGAAAAGCCACAGTAATTTAGTTAATTTGGGTTACCAACTGTCCCGCATTTTGCCGGACTGCAAAGCATGCCTTGGTATCGCCAATTCCCACTGTCCCTTTATTCATGACACAGTTTCCATAAATTGAACCTAGGGCTGCTCACAAATACCCTCTATTTTTAATCAATAACCAGTAAATTAATCTGGTAGAAACTTTCTCTACCTGTAGAAAATAATCTGAAGGGAAATGTAGTTTTAAAGGGATAGAAATGTTACATTTGAATGCTTTTAAATTTTGAAAGTATCTGTGCACTATACTTTTATTTGCAAAAATGCTTTTTGGTAAAAGTTATTACTGTTTCAGCAGCATATGCACATTTGCTACTTGTGACTGAGGATCAGGATTCAAACACTAAGGGGTCGATTTATTAAAGGCTTCGCCAGCCTTCGTCCCCCTACAACGGCAGGTTCTCACAAGAGAACCTGCAGTCCGTAGTTATGAAGCAGCGGTCATCGCACCACTGCTTCCCCAACCTCTTCGCCACCTCTTAGGTGGCGAATTTCAATGTCCCTAGCCAACCAGGGAGATTGACAGCTTTTGCCTGCTCGTGATTGGCTGTGGACGGGCAAGGGGCAGCGTTGCACAAGAGCGCAAAATTGCTTTCTTTTGCAATGCTGAATTTCGGCAGCGGAATGACCCCTGTCTTCTCAGAACCCTAGTGAGATGTGTAATGCATGATCAGTTAAGATTTTGTATCATACAAGCCACTGCATATGCTACTAAAAAAACAGTAAAAACTTTTACTAGAAGCATTTTTGCAAATGAAATAGATTGCAAGAATGCTTCTATTTAACATTTAAATACACCCATGCACATTTCAATTTTGACCTTTATATCTCTTTAAAAGGGACATTAAACACTAAACAAATGCTAGTGCTAGATAGAATGATGCATTCGAAGAAAAGTTTAGACTGAGAATAACATGTAGATGTATTTTTAAAGTTTCATTAGTTGTTTAAATATTGACAAAATAAGTGTAAAGTGTTAGTGTCTATAAAACAATGGGAGCTGCCATGTTGTAACGTAGGTTACCTTCTTTGCTCTGGCCAATTAGGGACAGTTATAAATAGGTCACTAGAGTGTGCAGCCAATGGCTGTGTGGAATATAACAGTGCACTTCCACTTCTAACAGGAACTTAAAAGCTCACAATTTCAGAATGGAATTACAGGAAAAGGGGACACAATAAATAATGAAAGTATGTTGCAGAGTTTTTATATTATATATGTGATTTATCATTCTATATTAACATCTCAAAGTGTTTAATTTCCTTTAAGAATTCACTTGTAACATTATATAGCTGTTATAAGAATAAAAAGGTTTTAAGAAACGACTACAAATAAGTGTAATTGTATGTATGTGTATATATATATATATATATATATATATATATATATCACACACACACACATATATATATATATATATATATATATATATATATATATATATATATATATATAAAAGTTTAATGTAAAATAATTTCCCAGAATTACTGTGAAATATATGCAGATTTATCTTGCAGACTTACTGCAGTAAATTGCTTTGTTCCCCAAAAAATGGTAAATGGATTTCATTTATATACCCCATCTTAAAAGCCAAATTATGTATTATATCATCAATAGTAGCATTTTTGCTAATATCACATTGGCAGCCAGTGACTGTTTACATGAGATGTCATAGCTGGCTCTTTCACATACACTTGTAAAAACGCTGGTGCACAGAACATATCTCAATATTCTTCTTGTGCCTGTGTACAGTAAAAGCTCTCATGAAAACAGTGAAAGCCTTTGCTAGAATCATTTTTTTTCTAACAGAAGCTTATTGAAAAAAATGCTTCTATTCATAAGTCAAATGCACTGTAGTACATTACTGAATTTACAGCTCAAATAGCAAACTACTGAATACTCAGTCACAGTCTCCTAGTTGGTAACCATGCAATTCTAAACAACTTTCCAAATTATTATCATCTAATTTGCTTTGTTCGCTTGGTATCCTTTGTTGAAAATCATACCTAGGTAGTCTCTGGAGCAGCGATGCATTAATAGGAGCTAGCTGCTTATTGGTAGCGGCAAATATATACTTCTTGTCAATGGTTTTTCCCAATAAGGTAATCTAGTAGTGCATTACTGCTCCTTCAACAAAGAATACCAAGAAAATTAAGCAAATTAGATAGATTAGAAGTAAATTGGAAAGTTGTTTAAAATTGTTTGTTCTATTTGATTCACAAAAGAAAAAAAATGTGGTTCATGTTCCATAAAGGGACATTAAACACTTTGAGATGGAAATATAAAATGATAAATTGTATATATATAAAAAAAAACAACTCTGTAATATACTTTCATTATTTATTTTGTCCCCTTTTCCTGTGATTACATTCTGAAATTGTGAGCTTTTCAGTTCCTGTTAGAAATGAAAGTGCAGAACACTGTTATATTCCTCTCAGCCATTGGCTGCACACTCTAGTGACCTATTTATAACTGTCTCTAATTGGCCACCGCAGAGAAAGTAACCTAAGTTATAACATGGTAGCTCCCATTGATTCATAGACACTAAAACTTTACACTTATTTTGTCAATATTTAAACAGATAATGAAACAAAAAAACACATATACAGGTTATTCTCAGACTAATCTTTTATTTGAATGCATCATTCTATCTAGGATTTATTGAGTGTTTAATGCCCCATTAATAATCATAGTTTTATTATTGGCAAACTGATATATCCATAGGGCAATCTCAGAAAAGGACAGAAACATTGAAAAACAAACCGTGAAATATATTTCAAGTCATTTTACCCCTCTGATGATATTTTTAGTCCATGTTAGTGTCCCATTTAAATACCAAAAAACAACTCTCAGTAAAAAATGTCTCCTTATGTTTGAGACTTGGAATAATGTACTTTTACCTATGTTGCTACAAACAAAAAACAAAACTCACCAAAATAAAAGCTTTGACCGGTTTGTTCATATTATAAGTCAGAAATAAATTATAAGATCGGTTGCTTGTTGCGTCCAATAACCGCACAGTGATGTTGCTTCCAATCGAGATATTCAACCTGGGTACTAGAAATAAAGATAACAATCAGTTTGTGATGATTGAGGTTCACTGCCAGGAGCTTGGCGCACACACAAATCTATGGAGGCTACCAGCTGAGGAAAATAAGGGAGGAAGCAGGAGAAATTATTAATTTAACTTTACATTCACTTTAATTTTTAAGTGCCCGGCTTTTAAAAATACTATTTAAAACAGGGGTACTTTTATTCATTAAACTTTACATTGCAGTGTTTAGCAAAACTAGACCTGCGGTCCTCCGCCTGCTTCTCATGCTGTACTTGCCACCTCAATGACAAAACGGGCTTCCTCCAATCACGGTGTGGTCTAACAAGCTGGACGCTCCGGGGTGCACGCCATGATTGGAGGAAGCCTGTTTCGTCATTGCTCAGGCAAGTACAGAGTAGCTGCAGGCGGAGGATCGCCGTTCCAGGTTTGCTAAAGTAAAAGGTAAGATAACAAGAGAACAAAGAAAAATTGATAATAGGAGTCAATTAGAAAGTTGCTTAAAATTCCATGCTTTATCTAAATGAAAGACATGAAAGAAAAGAAATTGAAAAAAAAAGAAAAAAAATTGGGTTTACTATCAATTTAAGATCAGATACCCTCTGGTTTCAAAGGGGTCGATATATGAAGCAGCGGATGCTGCTTCCGACCCACTCTGCTTCAGTTCCAACTGAAGCTGAAGTTAAGAAACAGTGGTCCTAAGACCACTGCTCCTTAACTCGTCTGCCACCTCTGAGGTGGCGAACAGCAATCAGCCTGATCGAATACGATTGGGTTGATTGACACCCACTGCTAGCGGTCGATTGGCCACAAATCTGCAGGGGGCGGTATTGCACCAGCAGTTCACAAGAACTGCTGGTGCAATGATATATGCCGAAAGCGTATGCTGTGCAGCGGACATGATTCGCTATAGCCCATTCCTTTCCATAATTTTTTCTTTAACTAAAATCACATACTTTATATTTGATAAATAAATATTTTAAAATGACTATTGTTCCTGGTCACTTTGAAATGGCTGCCAAGCTCCGCCCACCGATGACATCACAATCTGGGCTGCATCTATGCACTCTGCTGAATAGCATTGACAGTCTGTTGAATCCAACTAGTGAGCCTCTTGGGATTAGTGAAAAGGGCCGGATTGGCCTACCGGGATATTTCCCAGTGGGCCACCCAGCTGGGGTCTAGGGACAGTAGCTGGGAAGGAGGGAGGCCACACAAATTGACCGTGACTTTTAGTGCACAGTGCTCGCACATTAGAAGGAGGCGGCTCCGTTTCAAATTCGCACCAAAGAGAGGGGAGAAAATTACATAAGTGCTCTACGTCTGCTGCCTTTACTGCACATAGTCTGTGACACAACAGGGAAGATGGGAGGTGGGAGCTGAGTTGGAGCATGGAGGACAGGCACAAGATACAAGCTAGTAGTATACTGATGCCTGCCTGGGCTTGTACAATATCCATTTAAGATGTAGATTATGCAATAAACAAGCATTGATATGATTTTTTACCAACACAAAGATATATTCATTTGTTTACCAGCTTGATTTGTCTAGTTTGTACTGTACAAGCAACATAACCCAAGCAAATAAACAAATAAATACATATTTCTATTGGTACACAAATCACATCACTGTTTTGTTATTGCATAATATTCACCTACATGGATATTTACAAGCCCAGGCAGTAGTTGTAGGTCAAGTTATAGTGGCTTTATTAAAGCTTCACTTATTTTAAAACAGACCTTTATTTGGTCTTGCTACACTGCAAATAAAGTATGTTTCCAGCTTGCTATAAGTCTTAGTCATGGCTGTGATTTATATTTCTCAGCGCAATATACTAAAATGACTTTAAAGGCTAATTTTGAAAAGTTGTCACTATATTGTAGTGACAAAACAGTAATTTAGCCAAAGAACAGTCTTGGTTTTGTATATGTCTTTTGCTTTGAATTGCTATAACAATGATCCATGGGAGACAATAATATTTTAGTTAAAAGGGACACTGAACCCAAATTTTGTCTTTCATGATTCAGATAAAGCATGCAATTTTAAGCAACTTTCTAATTTACTCCTATTATCAACTTTTCTTCATTCTCTTGGTATCTTTATTTGAAAAGCAAGAATGTAAGTTTAGATGCCGGCCCATTTTTGGGGAGCAACCTGGGTTGTTCTTGCTGATTGATGGATAAATTCACCCACCAATAAACAAGTGCTGTCCAGTGGTCTGAACCAAAAATTAGCTTAGATGCCTTCTTTTTCAAATAAAGATATCAAGAGAACGAAGAAAATTTAAAATAGGAGTAAATTAGAAAGTTGCTTAAAATTGCCTGCTCTATCTGAATCACGATAGAAAACATTTGGGTTCAGTGTCCCTTTAACAATAAAAGAAATAAAAAGCTGCAAGGAATGTCTGACTTTTGTAGCTAATAGTCTACAAAATAAACCATAGACCAGACATCCTCAAACTTAGCCCTCCAGCGTTTTTGGGACTACATTTTCCATGATGCTCAGCCAGCATATCAGCTGGCTGAGCATCATGGGAATTGTAGTTCCAAAACCTCTGGGGGGCCCAGTTTGAGCATGTCTGCCATAGACATTTATAACAGCCTTTAGAGCTTTGAAGATAGGCAAGGAGAAGGGTTGGGGGGGCTGGGCTGGTCTTCAAAAATCACCAGGGCTGGTTTGATTTCCCAGTCTGACCCTGCTAGTGAAACCTTTAATGAATCCCAGAATGTGATGTCATCAGTGGGTGGAGCTTGGCAGCCATTTTAAAGTGACCAGAAACAATAGTCATTTTAAAATAAAGTTTTTACTGTTACTGCTGCATAATAGAAAGGGCACAGGAGGCTGTTTGCAGTTTAATCTAAAGTAAGACTTTAAGATTCCTAAGGTGTAGACTGTCCCTTTAAGACTAGTGACCCTGAACCTCTATTTTTTTTTTTTAACCCTGCAAAGGGGTTAAACATATAGGGGTCGATCCGATAAAAATCGTCGCCCGCAAAAGCTGGCGACGCCAATATTTGCGTGGGTTTGGTATCCTATATACGGCGTAACCTAGAAGTTACGCGCGTATTTTTCTGCCGTCGCCCGTAGTTTTTTGGGCCATAGGCAGGTATAACAAACCCGCGCAGTTTGGTATCCAATATACAGCGTAAGGACTTACGTGGCGAAAATGGAGAAATCTTACTCCATTTTCACCTCGCCACAAAAAGCAGCCGTAAGAAGCCTTACGCTGACTATTGGAGCCCCGTAACTCCCTAAACTGGCTGCTAAAATAAACCTAACACCTAACTCATGCGCAATGTCTATCTCCCTGTCAACCGCGATCTGCTAAAATAAACCTAACACCTAACGCATGCGCAATGTCTATCTCCCTGTCAACCGCGATCCCCCGCCGCAATCCCTAATAAAGTATTTAACCCCTAAACTGTCGCCATCTACATAAACTAACCCCCTACTGTGAGCCCCTAAAACCGCCACCATCTAACTGATCTATCCCCTAATGTGAACCCCTTACACCGCCGCCATCTATATTAAAATTATTAACCCCTAATTTAATCTACCTACCCCGCCGCCAGCTATATTATCTATATTAACCCTAAGTATATTATAGTTAATATAGTTATTACATTATATATGTTAACTATATTAACCCTAATTATATTAGGGTTAATATAGTTAATATAGTTACTATAGTATTTATATTAACTATATTAACTCTATCTAACCCTAACACCCCTAACTAAATTCTTATTAAATAAATCTAATTCATATTATAAACTAAAATATTCCTATTTAAATCTAAATACTTACCTATAAAATAAACCCTAACGGCTAGATTTAGAGTTCGGCGGTAAAAGGGCTGTTAACGCTCCGCGGGTTTTTTTCTGGCCGCACCATAAATTTAACTCTGGTATCGAGAGTTCAAACAAATGCTGCGTTAGGCTCCAAAAAAGGAGCGTAGAGCATTTTTACCGCAAATGCAACTCTCGATACCAGAGTTGCTTACGGACGCGGCCGGCATCAAAAACGTGCTCGTGCACGATTCTCCCATAGGAAACAATGGGGCTGTTTGAGCTGAAAAAAAACCTAACACCTGCAAAAAAGCAGCGTTCAGCTCCTAACGCAGCCCCATTGTTTCCTATGGGGAAACACCTCCTAAGTCTGCACCTAACACCCTAACATGTACCCCGAGTCTAAACACCCCTAACCTTACACTTATTAACCCCTAATCTGCCGCCCCCGCTATCGCTGACCCCTGCATTACACTTTTAACCCCTAATCTGCCGCTCCGTAAACCGCCGCCACCTACGTTATCCCTATGTACCCCTAATCTGCTGCCCTAACATCGCCGACCCCTATGTTATATTTATTAACCCCTAATCTGCCCCCCACAACGTCGCCGACACCTACCTACACTTATTAACCCCTAATCTGCCGAGCGGACCTGAGCGCTACTATAATAAAGTTATTAACCCCTAATCCGCCTCACTAACCCTATCATAAATAGTATTAACCCCTAATCTGCCCTCCCTAACATCGCCGACACCTACCTTCAATTATTAACCCCTAATCTGCCGACCGGAGCTCACCGCTATTCTAATAAATGTATTAACCCCTAAAGCTAAGTCTAACCCTAACACTAACACCCCCCTAAGTTAAATATAATTTTTATCTAACGAAATAAATTAACTCTTATTAAATAAATAATTCCTATTTAAAGCTAAATACTTACCTGTAAAATACATCCTAATATAGCTACAATATAAATTATAATTATATTATAGCTATTTTAGGATTAATATTTATTTTACAGGCAACTTTGTAATTATTTTAACCAGGTACAATAGCTATTAAATAGTTAAGAACTATTTAATAGTTACCTAGTTAAAATAATTACAAATTTACCTGTAAAATAAATCCTAACCTAAGATATAATTAAACCTAACACTACCCTATCAATAAAATAATTAAATAAACTACCTACAATTACCTACAATTAACCTAACACTACACTATCAATACATTAATTAAACACAATTGCTACAAATAAATAAAATTAAATAAACTATCTAAAGTACAAAAAATAAAAAAGAACTAAGTTACAGAAAATAATAAAATATTTACAAACATAAGAAAAATATTACAACAATTTTAAACTAATTACACCTACTCTAAGCCCCCTAATAAAATAACAAAGCCCCCCAAAATAAAAAATTCCCTACCCTATTCTAAAATACAAATATTACAAGCTCTTTTACCTTACCAGCCCTGAACAGGGCCCTTTGCGGGGCATGCCCCAAGAATTTCAGCTCTTTTGCCTGTAAAAAAAAACATACTATACCCCCCCCCCAACATTACAACCCACCACCCACATACCCCTAATCTAACCCAAACCCCCCTTAAATAAACCTAACACTACCCCCCTGATGATCTTCCTACCTTGTCTTCACCATGCCAGGTTCACCGATCCGTCCTGGCTCCAAGATCTTCATCCAAGCCAAGCGGGGGCTAGACATCCACTGAAGAAGTCCAGAAGAGGGTCCAAAGTCTTCCTCCTATCCGGCAAGAAGAGGACATCCGGACCGGCAAACATCTTCTCCAAGCGGCATCTTCTATCTTCTTCCATCCGATGACGACCGGCTCCATCTTGAAGACCTCCAGCGCGGATCCATCCTCTTCTTCCGACGACTAGACGACGAATGACGGTTCCTTTAAGGGACGTCATCCAAGATGGCGTCCCTCGAATTCCGATTGGCTGATAGGATTCTATCAGCCAATCGGAATTAAGGTAGGAATTTTCTGATTGGCTGATGGAATCAGCCAATCAGAATATAGTTCAATCCGATTGGCTGATCCAATCAGCCAATCAGATTGAGCTCGCATTCTATTGGCTGTTCCGATCAGCCAATAGAATGCGAGCTCAATCTGATTGGCTGATTGGATCAGCCAATCGGATTGAACTTGATTCTGATTGGCTGATTCCATCAGCCAATCAGAAAATTCCTACCTTAATTCCGATTGGCTGATAGAATCCTATCAGCCAATCGGAATTCGAGGGACGCCATCTTGGATGACGTCCCTTAAAGGAACCGTCATTCGTCGTCTAGTCGTCGGAAGAAGAGGATGGATCCGCGCTGGAGGTCTTCAAGATGGAGCCGGTCGTCATCGGATGGAAGAAGATAGAAGATGCCGCTTGGAGAAGATGTTTGCCGGTCCGGATGTCCTCTTCTTGCCGGATAGGAGGAAGACTTTGGACCCTCTTCTGGACTTCTTCAGTGGATGTCTAGCCCCCGCTTGGGTTGGATGAAGATCTTGGAGCCAGGACGGATCGGTGAACCTGGCATGGTGAAGACAAGGTAGGAAGATCATCAGGGGGGTAGTGTTAGGTTTATTTAAGGGGGGTTTGGGTTAGATTAGGGGTATGTGGGTGGTGGGTTGTAATGTTGGGGGGGGGGTATAGTATGTTTTTTTTTACAGGCAAAAGAGCTGAAATTCTTGGGGCATGCCCCGCAAAGGGCCCTGTTCAGGGCTGGTAAGGTAAAAGAGCTTGTAATATTTGTATTTTAGAATAGGGTAGGGAATTTTTTATTTTGGGGGGCTTTGTTATTTTATTAGGGGGCTTAGAGTAGGTGTAATTAGTTTAAAATTGTTGTAATATTTTTCTTATGTTTGTAAATATTTTATTATTTTCTGTAACTTAGTTCTTTTTTATTTTTTGTACTTTAGATAGTTTATTTAATTTTATTTATTTGTAGCAATTGTGTTTAATTAATGTATTGATAGTGTAGTGTTAGGTTAATTGTAGGTAATTGTAGGTAGTTTATTTAATTATTTTATTGATAGGGTAGTGTTAGGTTTAATTATATCTTAGGTTAGGATTTATTTTACAGGTAAATTTGTAATTATTTTAACTAGGTAACTATTAAATAGTTCTTAACTATTTAATAGCTATTGTACCTGGTTAAAATAATTACAAAGTTGCCTGTAAAATAAATATTAATCCTAAAATAGCTATAATATAATTATAATTTATATTGTAGCTATATTAGGATGTATTTTACAGGTAAGTATTTAGCTTTAAATAGGAATTATTTATTTAATAAGAGTTAATTTATTTCGTTAGATAAAAATTATATTTAACTTAGGGGGGTGTTAGTGTTAGGGTTAGACTTAGCTTTAGGGGTTAATACATTTATTAGAATAGCGGTGAGCTCCGGTCGGCAGATTAGGGGTTAATAATTGAAGGTAGGTGTCGGCGATGTTAGGGAGGGCAGATTAGGGGTTAATACTATTTATGATAGGGTTAGTGAGGCGGATTAGGGGTTAATAACTTTATTATAGTAGCGCTCAGGTCCGCTCGGCAGATTAGGGGTTAATAAGTGTAGGTAGGTGTCGGCGACGTTGTGGGGGGCAGATTAGGGGTTAATAAATATAACATAGGGGTCGGCGATGTTAGGGGTAGCAGATTAGGGGTACATAGGGATAACGTAGGTGGCGGCGATTTGCGGTCGGAAGATTAGGGGTTAATTATTTTAAGTAGCTTGCGGCGACGTTGTGGGGGGCAAGTTAGGGGTTAATAGATATAATACAGGGGTCGGCGGTGTTAGGGGCAGCAGATTAGGGGTACATAAGTATAACGTAGGTGGCGGTCGGCAGATTAGGGGTTAAAAATTTTAATCGAGTGGCGGCGATGTGGGGGGACCTCGGTTTAGGGGTACATAGGTAGTTTATGGGTGTTAGTGTACTTTAGGGTACAGTAGTTAAGAGCTTTATAAACCGGCGTTAGCCAGAAAGCTCTTAACTCCTGCTATTTTCAGGCGGCTGGAATCTTGTCGTTAGAGCTCTAACGCTCACTGCAGAAACGACTCTAAATACCGGCGTTAGAAAGATCCCATTGAAAAGATAGGCTACGCAAATGGCGTAGGGGGATCTGCGGTATGGAAAAGTCGCGGCTGAAAAGTGAGCGTTAGACCCTTTAATCACTGACTCCAAATACCAGCGGGCGCCCAAAACCAGCGTTAGGAGCCTCTAACGCTGGTTTTGACGGCTACCGCCGAACTCTAAATCTAGGCCTAAGATAGCTACAATGTAATTAATAATTACATTATAGCTATGTTAGGGTTTATATTTATTTTACAGGTAAATTGTTAATTATTTTAACTAGGTATAATAGCTATTAAATAGTTATGAACTATTTAAGAGCTACCTAGTTAAAATAATTACCCAATTACCTGTAAAATAAATCCTAACCTAAGTTACAAATACACCTACACTATCAATAAATTAAATAAACTACAAATATCTATCTAAAAATACAATTAAATAAACTAAACTAAATTACAAAAAAAACCAAACACTAAATTACAAAAAATAAAAAAAAGATTACAAGATTTTTAAGCTAATTACACCTATTCTAAGCCCCCTAATAAAATAATAAAGCCCCCAAAATAAAAAAATTCCCTACCCTATTCTAAATTAAAACAAGTTCAAAGCTCTTTTACCTTACCAGCCCTTAAAAGGGCCTTTTGTGGGGGCATGCCCCAAAGAAAACTGCTCTTTTGCCTGCAAAAAAAAACACAATACCACCCCCCAACATTACAACCCACCACCCACATACCCCTAATCTAACCCAAACCCTCCTTAAATAAACCTAACACTACCCCCCCTGAAGATCTCCCTACCTTGTATTCACCCAGCCGGGCAGAACTCCTCATCCGATCCGGGCGATGTGTTCCAGCAAGCGGCAGTGAAGTCTTCTTCCATCCGGGCGATGTCTTGAAGCAAGCGGCAGAGAGTCTTCTTCCATCGGCGACGTCTTCAAGCAAATCGGCATCTTCAATCTTCTTACTTCGCTCCTCCGCCGCGGAGCATCCTTCCGGCACGACGACTTCCCGACGAATGAGGTTCCTTTAAATGACGTCATCCAAGATGGCGTCCGCCGAATTCCGATTGGCTGATAGGATTCTATCAGCCAATCGGAATTAAGGTAGAAAAATCTGATTGGCTGATTGAATCAGCCAATCAGATTCAAGTTCAATCCGATTGGCTGATTGGTTCAGCCAATCGGATTGAACTTGAATCTGATTGGCTGATTCAATCAGCCAATCAGATTTTTCTACCTTAATTCCGATTGGCTGATAGAATCCTATCAGCCAATCGGAATTCGGCGGACGCCATCTTGGATGACGTCATTTAAAGGAACCTCATTCGTCGGGAAGTCGTCGTGCCGGAAGGATGCTCCGCGGCGGAGGAGCGAAGTAAGAAGATTGAAGATGCCGATTTGCTTGAAGACGTCGCCGATGGAAGAAGACTCTCTGCCGCTTGCTTCAAGACATCTCCCGGATGGAAGAAGACTTCACTGCCACTTGCTGGAACACATCGCCCGGATCGGATGAGGAGTTCTGCCCGGCTGGGTGAATACAAGGTAGGGAGATCTTCAGGGGGGGTAGTGTTAGGTTTATTTAAGGGGGGTTTGGGTTAGATTAGGGGTATGTGGGTGGTGGGTTGTAATGTTGGGGGGTGGTATTGTGTTTTTTTTTGCAGGCAAAAGAGCAGTTTTCTTTGGGGCATGCCCCCACAAAAGGCCCTTTTAAGGGCTGGTAAGGTAAAAGAGCTTTGAACTTGTTTTAATTTAGAATAGGGTAGGGAATTTTTTTATTTTGGGGGGCTTTATTATTTTATTAGGGGGCTTAGAATAGGTGTAATTAGCTTAAAAATCTTGTAATCTTTTTTTTATTTTTTGTAATTTAGTGTTTGTTTGTTTTTGTAATTTAGTTTAGTTTATTTAATTGTATTTTTAGATAGATATTTGTAGTTTGTTTAATTTATTGATAGTGTAGGTGTATTTGTAACTTAGGTTAGGATTTATTTTAAAGGTAATTGGGTAATTATTTTAACTAGGTAGCTCTTAAATAGTTCATAACTATTTAATAGCTATTATACCTAGTTACAATAATTAACAATTTACCTGTAAAATAAATATAAACCCTAACATAGCTATAATGTAATTATTAATTACATTGTAGCTATCTTAGGGTTTATTTTATAGGTAAGTATTTAGATTTAAATAGGAATATTTTAATTAATAATATTAATATTAGATTTATTTTAATAAGAGTTTAGTTAGGATGTTAGAGTTAGATAGGGTTATTATACTTAATATATATATAATATAATAACGATATTAACTATATTAACCCTAATATAATTAGGGTTAATATAGTTAATATATATAATATAATAACTATATTAACTATATTAACCCTAATATAATTAGGGTTAATATAGTTAATATAGCTGGCGGCGGTGTAGGGGGATTAGATTAGGGGTTAATACATTTATTATAGGTGGCCGTGGTGTAGGGGGATGTAGTTTGTAGGCAAAAGAGCAGTTTACTTTGTGACAAAGCCCCGCCAAAAGCCCTTTTAAGGGCTGGCAAAAGAGCTGTTACTTTGGGGCAATGCCACGCAAAAAGCCCTTTTCAGGGCTATTTGTAGGGTTAGACTTAGGTTTAGTGGTAGGGATAGTTTAGTATTTTAGGGGTTAAATAATTTAATATAGATGGCGGCGGGGTAGGGGCTCACTTTAGGGGGTTATAGATTTAATATAGCTGGCGGGGTTCCGGGAGCGGCAGTTTAGGGGTTAATAACTTTATTAGGTTGCGGCGGGGTTTGGGAGCGGCGGTTTAGGGGTTAATACATATTTTATTGTTAGGATAGTGAGGGGGGATAGCGGATAGAGGGTTAGACATGTCGGGCTATGTTAGGGAGGCGTGTTAGACAGTGCGGGTGATTTAGACTTTAGTCAGGTTTTGTAGGCGTCGGCAGTTTCTAACGTGCCGCAAGTCACTGGCAACGCCAGAAATTTGTACTTGCGCAGATTTCTGGACATCGCTGGTTTGTCAGACTTACGGCACGTTAGCATCTGACGGCGACATATATGGGATAGCTCGAGTTGCGAGCTGAAACTGCGGGCGACGCGGGTTCCCTCGCTTGCGCCGCAAACTACGATCTATATCGGATCGACCCCATAGTAGAAGTACCTCCCAGGAGAAACTGCTACTAATCCAATCAGCAGCGCTAGTTGCACAACTCAGCTGTGTGACTAGCATATAGCATTGCTAAATGGGTCATTGGCATTTTTGGCTCAAGACCAGCAATGCTCTCTGAGTCAAAATCAACAAATGTTTAATTCAGAGTTTACCTTGACATTGCTTAATGTCTTCTATCCCACTCAGGTTCGCACACCCTGTTGAGAAAATAAAATGTATTTATTAATGGAACAGTAAACACCTTGCAATATAAAAGCATTTCTGTTGTGTTGCTATATATATATATATCAGTCTATATGTTTTTAAAACAAACATCCTCTTTACTGAAATTGTTTATTCCATAGTCAAATTACGCCCACCATTTCTCTTCTCTGGAGGAGCCAAACAAGGCTTTAGACTGCAGTCAACAAGGATAGCCACTGTCATGTTAAAGGGACAGTGAGTAAACGTAAAAAAAATGTTACATAAGGGATTAAAAGCCCTACTATCCTGAGTGGCTGACTATATACATCAATCATAATAACCAATAACATATCTTAACAGCTAAAATAATAATAATTTAACCTAAATAAAACACATGACACAGGTGGATGAAAAGACACGCGAGTCGTATTTATTACCCAGCACTGGAGCTGCAATAATTAAATTAATACATGGGTGGCGGGAATAGGGCCTAAGTATCTAAAAACAAACCTTCTAGAAAGTGGACAGGGGCCATAGTTGCAGACAAAAAAGGCCGGAGATATCTCAATACAACTAATTAGCTTAGGGAGTTCTCGGCCCGCGATACACCAGTCAGAGCACCCCCAAGCTGCAAACCTGGGGACGTCACCCTGACTGTAATGGCCGTCGCTCAACCTCCTTGCAGCCATGATCCTGACCACCTGCTAGGGTGCAATCAAAGAGGACTCCATACCAGTAGGCCCAGCATCAACTAGTCAAACAGCATGTTAAATACTGGGGAGCTTAAATTACCCTCCTTGGACTTAGAGAAGTAGTTAGAGTAATCCTCTTTCTGCTTAGGACAACTAATGAGCCTCAAAAGGAGAACCCAACTAAACGATTCCCGTCATTATAACATAGTAATAAAACAGGGAAAGGGAGGGTGCGGAAAAACGTTCAAGGAATCCACAGAAGCAAAGAGGAAGTAGATTCTCTGATCAACACATATAAAGGGTGGGTAAATCCCTCCCATACAAAATGCGACATTGTAACAACATACATACTCGGCACTCACTCAACCAGGCCTTGACTCATAGTTTTGTTCCAGGCTTCAGATAATCAGAATATACATTTAAACGTGTTTCCAATTTACTTCTTTTAGCATTTTTGCTTAATTCTCTTAGTATCCTTTGTTGTAGGAGAAGATGTGCTTCTGGGAGCTAGCAGAACACATCAGTAAGCCAGTGACAAGAGGCACATATATGCAACCACCATTCAGCAAATAGCTCCCAGCTCCTGAGTCTACCCATCTATGCTTTTCAACAAATCATAACAAGAGAACTTAGCAAATTAGATAATAGAAGTAAATTGGAAAGTTGCTTAAAATTGTGTAAAATGTTGTGTTTTCTGTCCCTTTAAAATTATGTTCTGGTACTTTATAAACTAAATTTATATGTAGCAGTAGCTGGACGCCAAAGGGGGCATGCAACGATTGGAGGAAGCCAAATTAGTCCTCGATCTGCAAAATACTGAAGGAGATGTGGGAGGAGGATCGGCGGTCTGTTTACCGTAACAAAAAGGTATTTAAAAAAAAGGCATGTTTGTAAAGTTTAATGAATTAAAGTGCCCCTGTTTTTAAGAGTATTTTTTAATACTGGGCTTTAATTACTTTACAATCACTTTAATCATTTTACTTCTATTATCAAATGTATTTAGTTCTCATGTTATTCTTTGTTGAAAAGCTAGGTAATGAATGTGTCTGGAGCACTATAACACTGCTGTGATCTAGTGTTGCATTTATAAAACGTATTAATAGTAATAATTAAGACATATAGTGCTTCAGACACATGCTCGCTGAATGAATTTATATTTCAAAGTTTTTTTGTTTAACTATGTTAGTTAAATGTTTAACGAGAAATTACATTTTGAATTTAAAGGGATATGGAACAAAAAAAAAATTGTTTGTGATTCAGGACATATAATAAAAAAATAAAAATAAAGTTTCCAATTTATTCCTATTTTAAAATTTGCTTTGTACCCATGATATTCTTTGTTGATGAGATACACCTAGGTAGGAATCAGGAGCACTACATAGCAACAGAACATGCTGCCATCTAGTGCTCCTGCAAATGGATAACATCCTTGCAAAACTGATGCCATATAGTGCGCCACAGACATGCTCACTCATGAGCGTACGTCCCTGCTTTTCAACAAAAGATACAAAAAGTGCAAAGAAAATGTGATAATAGAAGTAAATTATTGTTTAAAACTGCATGCCCTATCTGAATAATTCAAGAAAAAATGGGGGTTTCATGTTCCTTTAAGTTTCCTTAAAGTAGGTAACTCAATACAAAAACAATTTATACTTACCACCATGAAAGAAATTAATTTATGAGGTGAGAGTCCACGATCCATTACTCATGGGAATTACCCTTCTCTACCACTAGGAAGAGGCAAAGAGTCCCAGACCTCAAAAGCTCTATAAAACCTCTGCCACCTCACACATACCTCAGTCAACCTAGAGCCAAGCATAGTGAGGTAAGAAAAAGGAAAAAGGGTGGGGTCTCGTGGAAAAAAAATAATCAACTGGTAAGCATAAATGATCTTTTTTTTCATACAATTGGCGAGAGTCCACGTTCCATTACTCATGGGACAAATATCCAAGCTGTGGAGTCCACGAGTAATAACAGAAAGGAAGGGATTTAAAAAAAAACATTTTTTTTCACTGAGAAATTAAATCCACAACCTCAAATAAATATATTCTCCCTGTTAATGAAAAAAATACACACACACTAGGGGCATTTTATGGCCTAGGCCAACAAGGCACGGGCCTAGGGCGGCAGATTTGAGGGGGCGGCACTTTTTTATATATAACATAATTTATGTAAGAACTTACCTGATAAATTAATTTCTTTCATATTAGCAAGAGTCCATGAGCTAGTGACGTATGGGATATACATTCCTACCAGGAGGGGCAAAGTTTCCCAAACCTCAAAATGCCTATAAATACACCCCTCACCACACCCACAAATCAGTTTAACGCATAGCCAAGAAGTGGGGTGATAAGACAAAAGTGCGAAAGCATAAAAAAAAAAGGAATTGGAATAATTGTGCTTTATACAAAAAAATCATAACCACCACAAAAAAAGGGGTGGGCCTCATGGACTCTTGCTAATATGAAAGAAATGAATTTATCAGGTAAGTTCTTACATAAATTATGTTTTCTTTCATGTAATTAGCAAGAGTCCATGAGCTAGTGACGTATGGGATAATGAATACCCAAGATGTGGATCTTCCACGCAAGAGTCACTAGAGAGGGAGGGATAAAATAAAGACAGCCAATTCCGCTGAAAATAATCCACACCCAAAATAAAGTTTAAATCTTATAATGAAAAAAACTGAAATTATAAGCAGAAGAATCAAACTGAAACAGCTGCCTGAAGTACTTTTCTACCAAAAACTGCTTCAGAAGAAGAAAATACATCAAAATGGTAGAATTTAGTAAAAGTATGCAAAGAAGACCAAGTTGCTGCTTTGCAAATCTGATCAACCGAAGCTTCATTCCTAAACGCCCAGGAAGTAGAAACTGACCTAGTAGAATGAGCTGTAATCCTTTGAGGCGGAGTTGTACCCGACTCAACATAAGCATGATGAATTAAAGATTTCAACTAAGATGCCAAAGAAATGGCAGAGGCCTTCTGACCTTTCCTAGAACCGGAAAAGATAACAAATAGACTAGAAGTCTTTCGGAAATTCTTAGTAGCTTCAACATAATATTTCAAAGCTCTAACTACATCCAAAGAATGCAAAGATCTCTCCTTAGAATTCTTAGGATTAGGACACAATGAAGGAACCACAATTTCTCTACTAATGTTGTTAGAATTCACAACCTTAGGTAAAAATTTAAAAGAAGTTCGCAACACCGCCTTATCCTGATGAAAAATCAGAAAGAGCAGATAATTCAGAAACTCTTCTAGCAGAAGAGATGGCCAAACGAAACAAAACTTTCCAAGAAAGTAGTTTAATGTCCAGTGAATGCATAGGTTCAAAAGGAGGAGCTTGAAGAGCCCCCAGAACCAAATTCAAACTCCAAGGAGGAGAAATTGACTGAATAACAGGCTTTATATGAACCAAAGCTTGTACAAAACAATGAATATCAGGAAGATTAGCAATCTTTCTGTGAAAAAGAACAGAAAGAGCAGAGATTTGTCCTTTCAAGGAACTTGCAGACAAACCTTTATCCAAACCATCCTGAAGAAACTGTAAAATTCTTGGAATTCTAAAAGAATGCCAGGAAAAATGATGAGAAAGACACCAAGAAATGTAAGTCTTCCATACTCGATAATATATCTTCCTAGATACAGATTTACGAGCCTGTAACATAGTATTAATCACAGAGTCAGAGAAACCTCTTTGACTAAGAATCAAGCGTTCAATCTCCATACCTTCAAATTTAAGGATTTGAGATCCTGATGGAAAAAAGGACCTTGCGACAGAAGGTCTGGTCTTAACGGAAGAGTCCACGGTTGGCAAGAGGCCATCCGGACAAGATCCGCATACCAAAACCTGTGAGGCCATGCTGGAGCCACCAGCAGAACAAACGAGCATTCCTTCAGAATCTTGGAAATTACTCTTGGAAGAAGAACTAGAGGCGGAAAGATATAGGCAGGATGATACTTCCAAGGAAGTGACAATGCATCCACTGCTTCCGCCTGAGGATCCCTGGATCTGGACAGATACCTGGGAAGTTTCTTGTTTAGATGAGAAGCCATCAGATCTATTTCTGGAAGTCCCCACATTTGAACAATCTGAAGAAAAACCTCTGGGTGAAGAGACCATTCGCCCGGATGAAACGTTTGGCGACTGAGATAATTCGCTTCCCAATTGTCTATACCTGGGATATGAACCGCAGAAATTAGACAGGAGCTGGATTCCGCCCATACTAGTATTCGAGATACTTCTTTCATAGCCAGAGGACTGTGAGTCCCTCCTTGATGATTGATATATGCCACAGTTGTGACATTGTCTGTCTGAAAACAAATGAACGATTCTCTCTTTAGAAGAGGCCATGACTGAAGAGCTCTGAAAATTGCACGGAGTTCCAAAATATTGATTGGTAATCTCACCTCCTGAGATTCCCAAACCCCTTGTGCTGTCAGAGACCCCCAAACAGCTCCCCAACCTATCAGACTTGCATCTGTTGAAATCACAGTCCAGGTCGGAAGAACAAAAGAAGCCCCCTGAACTAAACGATGGTGATCTGTCCACCACGTCAGAGAGTGTCGTACAATCGGTTTTAAAGATATCAATTGAGATATCTTTGTGTAATCCCTGCACCACTGGTTCAGCATACAAAGCTGAAGAGGTCGCATGTGAAAACGAGCAAAGGGGATCGCGTCTGATGCAGCAGTCATAAGACCTAGAATTTCCATGCATAAGGCTACCGAAGGGAATGATTGAGACTGAAGGTTTCGACAAGCTGAAACCAATTTCAGACGTCTTTTTTCTGTCAGAGACAGAGTCATGGACACTGAATCTATCTGGAAACCTAAAAAGGTTACCCTTGTCTGAGGAATCAACGAACTCTTTGGTAAATTGATCCTCCAACCATGTTCTCAAAGAAACGATACAAGTTGATTCGTATGAGATTCTGCTAAAAGTGAAGACTGAGCAAGTACCAAGATATCGTCCAAATAAGGAAATACCACAATACCCTGTTCTTTGATTACAGACAGAAGGGCATCGAGAACCTTTGTAAAAATCCTTGGAGCTGTTGCTAGGCCAAACGGCAGAGCCACAAACTGGTAATGCTTGTCTAGGAAAGAGAATCTCAGAAACTGATAGTGATCTGGATGAATCGGAATATGCAGATATGCATCCTGTAAATCTATTGTGGACATATAATGCCCTTGCTGAACAAAAGGCAGGATAGTCCTTATAGTTACCATTTTGAATGTTGGTATCCTTACATAACGATTCAATATTTTTAAATCCAGAACTGGTCTGAAGGAATTCTCCTTCTTTGGTACAATGAAGAGATTTGAGTAAAACCCCAGCCCCTGTTCCAGAACTGGAACTGGTAAAATTACTCCAGCCAACTCTAGATCTGAAACACATTTCAGAAATGCTTGAGCCTTCGCTGGATTTACTGGGACACGGGAAAGAAAAAATCTTCTTGCAGGAGGCCTTATCTTGAAGCCAATTCTGTGCCCTTCTGAAACAATGTTCTGAATCCAAAGATTGTGAATTGAATTGATCCAAATTTCTTTGAAAAATCGTAATCTGCCCCCTACCAGCTGGGCTGGAACGAGGGCCGCACCTTCATGTGGACTTGGGAGCTGGCTTTGGTTTTCTAAAAGGCTTGGATTTATTCCAGACTGGAGATGGTTTCCAAACTGATACCGCTCCTGAGGGTGAAGGATCAGGCTTTTGTTCCTTATTGTGACGAAAGGAACGAAAACGATTATTAGACCTAAATTTACCTTTAGATTTTTTATCCTGTGGTAAAAAAGTTCCTTTTCCTCCAGTAACAGTTGAGATAATAGAATCCAACTGAGAACCAAATAATTTATTACCCTGGAAAGAAAGGGAAAGCAAAGTTGACTTAGAAGACATATCAGCATTCCAAGTTTTAAGCCATAAAGCTCTTCTAGCTAAAATAGCTAGAGACATATATCTGACATCAACCCTAATGATATCAAAGATGGCATCACAAATAAAATTATTAGCATGTTGAAGAAGATTAACAATGCTATGAAAATTATGATCTGTTACTTGTTGCGCTAAAGCTTCTAACCAAAAAGTTGAAGCTGCAGCAACATCCGCTAAAGATATAGCAGGTCTAAGAAGATTACCTGAACATAAGAAAGCTTTTCTTAGAAAGGATTCAATTTTCCTATCTAAAGGATCTTTAAAGGAAGTACTATCTGCCGTAGGAATAGTAGTACGTTTAGCAAGAGTAGAGATAGCCCCATCAACTTTAGGGATTTTGTCCCAAAACTCTAATCTGTCAGATGGCACAGGATATAATTGCTTAAAACGTTTAGAAGGAGTAAATGAATTACCCAAATTATTCCATTCCCTGGAGATAACTTCAGAAATAGCATCAGGGACAGGAAAAACTTCTGGAATAACTACAGGAGATTTAAAAACCTTATTTAAATGTTTAGATTTAGTATCAAGAGGACCAGAATCCTCTATTTCTAATGCAATTAAGACCTCTTTAAGTAAAGAATGAATAAATTCCATTTTGAACAAATATGAAGATTTATCAGCATCAACCTCTGAAACAGAATCCTCTGAACCAGAGGAATCATTATCAGAATCAGAATGATGATGTTCATTTAAAAATTCATCTGAAAAATGAGAAGTTTTAAAGGACCTTTTACATTTACTAGAAGGAGGAATAACAGACATAGCCTTCTTAATGGATTTAGAAACAAAATCTCTTATGTTAACAGGAACACTCTGAGCATTAGATGTTGATGTAACAACAACAGGTAATGTAACATTACTAAAGGAAATATTATCTGCATTAACAAGTTTGACATGACATTCATTACAAACAACAGCTGGAGCAACAGCTACCACAAGTTTACAGCAAATACACTTAACTTTGGTAGATCCAGCACCAGGCAGCGATTTTCCAGAAGTATCTTCTGACTCAGGGTCAATCTGGGACATCTTGCAATATGTAATAGAAAAAACAACATATATAGCAAAATTGATCAAATTCCTTAAATGACAGTTTTAGGAATGGGAAAAAATGCCAGTGAACAAGCTTCTAGCAACCAGAAGCAATAAACAATGAGACTTAAATAATGTGGAGACAATAGTGACGGCCATCATTTTTAGCGCCAAAAAAAGACGCCCACATTATTTGGCGCCTCCACATCCGGTAACGCCGACATTTTTGGCGCAAAA
Organism: Bombina bombina; assembly: GCF_027579735.1. Classification (NCBI taxonomy): domain Eukaryota; kingdom Metazoa; phylum Chordata; class Amphibia; order Anura; family Bombinatoridae; genus Bombina; species Bombina bombina. Next base: position 312,202,596 of record NC_069505.1, read on the forward strand.
AAACCGTCAAAAAATGACGCAACTTCCGGTGACACGTATGACGCCGGAAACAAAGAAAAAAAATTTTTGCGCCAAAAAAGTCCGCGCCAAGAATGACGCAATAAAATGAAGCATTTTCAGCCCCCGCGAGCCTAACAGCCCACAGGGAAAAAAAGTCAAATTTTAAGGTAAGAAAAAAATTGATTTATTCATATGCATTATCCCAAATATGAAACTGACTGTCTGAAATAAGGAACGTTGAACATCCTGAGTCAAGGCAAATAAATGTTTAAACACATATATTTAGAACTTTATATAAAAGTGCCCAACCATAGCTTAGAGTGTCACAAAAATAAGACTTACTTACCCCAGGACAGTCATCTACATGAAGTAGAAAGCCAAACCAGTACTGAAACGAGAATCAGCAGAGGTAATGGTATATATAAGAGTATATCGTCGATCTGAAAAGGGAGGTAAGAGATGAATCTCTACGACCGATAACAGAGAACCTATGAAATAGACCCCGTAGAAGGAGATCATTGAATTCAAATAGGCAATACTCTCTTCACATCCCTCTGACATTCACTGCACGCTGAGAGGAAAACCGGGCTCCAACCTGCTGCGGAGTGCATATCAACGTAGAATCTAGCACAAACTTACTTCACCACCTCCATAGGAGGCAAAGTTTGTAAAACTGATTTGTGGGTGTGGTGAGGGGTGTATTTATAGGCATTTTGAGGTTTGGGAAACTTTGCCCCTCCTGGTAGGAATGTATATCCCATACGTCACTAGCTCATGGACTCTTGCTAATTACATGAAAGAAATATAAATTTACTGTCTGTCTTGGCCAGTGTTTTTTATTTTGAGAATGAGTGAATAATAATATGCGCAGCACACTCGCCTTCCCATGCTCTCAGAACCCCCACCCACCACACGTTCTGGCTCTACACGCAGCACCACTCTGTACCCCATGCTGCAGTGCTATTTGCTCCTCGTCGAGTTCCAGTCAGGTCACGTTCCTATACAGCACAAGGAACATGACCGGACAGTAGAGAGAAAGAGGGAGGAGCTAGCTGAGCCAGGCGCTGTGCAAGGGACAAGAGCAGCTAGAGAGCGTGGGAAAAACAAAGACTTCAAATCTGGCCAGTAAGTCAAACTGGTTGCTTACTTACAACTAGCCAGAGCAACCCACCGGCCAGCATTTTAAAGGACCATCCCAATTTTTTATTTCTGTCCGGCTGTTCGTCCAGGCTAGCTGATTTTCCAAACTTTTATTTGCCTCCACACCACCCATAAATGTCCATCACTAGTCTGCCCAGCCATGCCCCCACTGTTGTACTGCAGATGCCCCTTAATTACACCCCCTGGGCACATCTAGGGAGCCCTGCACGCAGTACAGGGTATGCAGCTCAGTTCACATGCCAGACACTGGTGGAGACCGCTGCCCTCAGCCAATAGCTGCAGACTGTACTATACACCAGCTAGTGCTGCTGCCGCCAAGACATTAGGCTCTGATCACCTGCCAGACACTGGAGGAGACCACTGCCCTCAGCCTATAGCTGCAGACTGTACTATACACCAGCTAGTGCTGCTGCTGCCAGGACATGGGGCTCTGATCAACTGCCAGGCACTGGTGGAGACCGCTGCCCTCAGCCTATAGCTGCAGACTGTACTATACACCAGCTAGTGCTGCTGCTGCCAGGACATGGGGCTCTGATCACCTGCCAGACACTGGTGGAGACCGCTGCCCTCGGCCTATAGCTGCAGACTGTACTATACACCAGCTAGTGCTGCTGCTGCCAGGACATCGGGCTCTGATCAACTGCCAGGCACTGGTGGAGACCGCTGCCCTTAGCCAATAGCTGCAGACTGTACTATACACCAGCTAGTGCTGCTGCTGCCAGGACATGGGGCTCTGATCACCTGCCAGACACTGGTGGAGACCGCTGCCCTCGGCCTATAGCTGCAGACTGTACTATACACCAGCTAGTGCTGCTGCTGCCAGGACATGGGGCTCTGATCACCTGCCAGACACTGGAGGAGACCGCTGCCCTCGGCCTATAGCTGCAGACTGTACTATACACCAGCTAGTGCTGCTGCCAGGACATGAGGCTCTGATCACCTGCCAGACACTGGAGGAGACCGCTGCCCTCAGCCTATAGCTGCAGACTGTACTATACACCAGCTAGTGCTGCTGCTCCCAGGACATGAGGCTCTGATCACCTGCCAGACACTGGAGGAGACCGCTGCCCTCAGCCTATAGCTGCAGACTGTACTATACACCAACTAGTGCTGCTGCTCCCAGGACATGAGGCTCTGATCACCTGCCAGACACTGGAGGAGACCGCTGCCCTCAGCCTATAGCTGCAGACTGTACTATACACCAGCTAGTGCTGCTGCTGCCAGGACATGAGGCTCTGATCACCTGCCAGACACTGGAGGAGACCGCTGCCCTCAGCCTATAGCTGCAGACTGTACTATACACCAGCTAGTGCTGCTGCTGCCAGGACATGAGGCTCTTATCACCTGCCAGACACTGCTGGAGACCGCTGCCCTCAGCCTATAGCTGCAGACTGTACTATACACCAGCTAGTGCTGCTGCTGCCAGGACATGGGGCTCTGATCACCCGCCAGACACTGGAGGAGACCGCTGCCCTCAGCCTATAGCTGCAGACTGTACTATACACCAGCTAGTGCTGCTGCTGCCAGGACATGAGGCTCTGATCACCTGCCAGACACTGGAGGAGACCGCTGCCCTCAGCCTATAACTGCAGACTGTACTATACACCAGCTAGTGCTGCTGCCAGGACATGAGGCTCTGATCACCTGCCAGACACTGGAGGAGACCGCTGCCCTCAGCCTATAACTGCAGACTGTACTATACACCAGCTAGTGCTGCTGCTCCCAGGACATGAGGCTCTGATCACCTGCCAGACACTGGAGGAGACCGCTGCCCTCAGCCTATAGCTGCAGACTGTACTATACACCAGCTAGTGCTGCTGCTGCCAGGACATGGGGCTCTGATTACCTGCCAGACACTGGAGGAGACCGCTGCCCTCAGCCTATAGCTGCAGACTGTACTATACACCAGCTAGTGCTGCTGCCAGGACATGGGGCTCTGATCACCTGCCAGACACTGGAGGAGATGATGACACGGCTGGGCTCACTGTAATAACTGTCAGACTCAGAGAAATAATGAAAAAAGTAATATTTGAGCAGCAGAATTCTAGTAATCAGTATTTTGTCTATTAAAGGAAAATTAATGTATTTTTTTTTATTGGGTGCATTTTGAAGAGGATATTTAAGAGGATATTTAAGAGGGTATTCAAAATGCATAAGGAGTTTTTGTCCATGATCTGAAAAGCAACACAAAATCTACAAACAAAATGGAAGTTTAAATGCACATTTATGCAGATATTTTGCAAATAAGTGCTCAGTTGATATCTTCTTTGCAAATAAAAAAATATATTTCAAACCCTTTCATTTCCTTGTGACTATAATATATAGATGTGTACTCACCAGTATACACCAAACACACATATAACCGCACGTACAATGCCATGTCATATCTCCACCCCACATTAATCTAAGAAAACATAACTGCATACTTCTATTGTCAATTTTACTCCATTGTATTGGTAGCAGGTAGGTAGGCTGAGGAGTGTGCATGTGTCTGGAGCACTATATGGCCACCTGCTTTTCAACAATGTATACCAAAAGAACAAAGTAAATTAGATAACAAGTCAATTTAAAAATGCTTTGCTTTATCTGAATCTTTACAGCTACATACATTAATATGTATGTGTGTGTGTGTATATATATATATATATATATATATATATATATATATATATATATATATATATATATATATATATATATATATACACAGTATATATACACACACACACACACATATAGATATTTGACCTGGGTGCATGCAGGTTTATTGAAAGTCACATTATACCCTGACCGAAAAATATTATGGCTAAAAAACAGCCTAAAACCTAGGGGGGTTAGGGGCAGCAGAATTTTGAGTGCCTAGGGCAGCACGAAACCTAAATACGCCACTGACACACACGCATATATATATATATATATATATATACACAAACACACATATATTCACACACACACATATATTCACACACACAAACATTAGGGCTGTGCTATATGGGAAAAAAATGAATATCGCAATTTTGCCCATGAAATATCGCAATTGAGATTTTAATCACAATATTTAAAAAAAAAAAACCTGTTAAACATACATTCTCAAGTACTTATTTTTCATTGTTCAATACAGGCTGAGAGCATTAAAATACATACACACATACTCATTTGACTCTGTTACGGCTTTCATCGCCGTGGCCATGTCTTATCTCTCAGCTTGCTCTGCATTCTGTACCAGCTGCTCACGGTCCACCATATTTGCTGTTAAGAGTCAGGCGGTGACTATAAAAATGGATCGGGCACCTAGGCTATAATGGTGTTTTCATAAAACAGTAGCGTACGAGTATAGCCTAATAAAATAGCTGACAATGGCTTAGCATTGTCTCATCTGCCTAAAACTCGCCCTAGATATGTTATTACGATTTTACTACAACTGTCACTTCTACTGTCTGAGCACAGATAACGGTCGCACAACTGGACTGAACTGATGTTATTGTGCGTTGGTGTGTTGTGAACCGATTTACAATAATATCAGTTCAGGTCTTGCCCCCACTCTGGATCCGCCACTGCCAGGAGTGTTACAGTTTTCAGGGTGGGGGCTTGCTGCCTCGTGAAGAGCCTCCACTTCAGAGCGGGGATTTAAAGAAAAAAAAATCACATACCCTTGTGATTTAAAAATCGCAAGACAATTTTTTTTTTACAGTACTTGTACAGGTATTTTTATTTTCAGTATTTTATATACAGTACTGTAGTTTAAAATGGTTGCATAAGATGTGATTATTAGTGGGCATTGCACACAATAGATACTGTACCTGTAATTGTACTGTATTTAGTAGAATTTAAGTTTGTGTATTACAGTAATTGATGCAACAATTAATCTTTTTTTTTTTTTTTACATTTGGATGCTTCATTTATAATTTAGCAAAACAAAATAAACTATATTTTTGGATAAGAAACATTAGGCCATATTACATGTGGAGCACAATCGTTAGCATATGGTGTGCTATTTCTTAAGCAAACTCGCACAAAGAATAACACACAATATGGTATTACAGGTGAATTGTTATATATTTTAACCAAAACAACTTAACGCATCTAAAACTGTTTAGCGCCCTATAATTGTAATGGATAGCGCATGTAACAGTATTAGCACACTCTTGAGCTTGTATTACAAATGGTGAGCAAGAGTTGCACTCAAGGACAATCCAAAACACCACTGTAAAAATTAATACTTTTTTTTTTTATTGAGGTTTGCACAGATTACAGCATGAATAAGTAAAGTCATAACAAACTGTATGCAATTACAAAAACAATAAATAAAATCAACTCAAAGAAGTGTCCAGTTGAACCCTATTTGATTACACATCAAAAAGATGATTGACATGGAAGCTAACCGTCTGGTGAATATTACAACTAGACAGATTGGCAACTATCTATGTATGATCCTTGCAGCCTCATTAGCCAATCATCTATCAGTAAGAGAGAGAGAGAACAAAAACATATTAGGCAAGGATGTATGTATAGTTAAAACCTCATTTTTTTTATTTAGGTATGGTACAGGTTCCTCTATTCATACTAAAGGCCACTCTTGGACCTTATGACTCACATAGTGCGACGTAGAGGACTATTAGTTTATGAAGCAGCCACTTATGGGCCTTAGTACATATAGGTATAGTTTTGTATCTGAGAGAAATAATCCAAACAATATTATGCTAAATGGGATAAATTATACAGGAGACAGTAACACAGTGAATCACATTGGATGGGTTAGGGTACAGTGAGGTGAAATTGGAATGGATCTGAGACTTCTATGTTGGATTAGATTTAAGGAAGCATGTTTAGGGCTACTAATGCATCCAGGGTAAGATGATGTTGGGGTCTTGGTTAAAGTCCAAAGTGACATAGGAGCTTTTAATAAGTTACATATACACTATATGGCTCTATAAGCTTATGATATGTGGAGGTATTAGGGTGCCAAACTGTGGAGGTTACGTATAAGCTAAAACCTTAACTTCAGGACTAAAACTAAAAGTAACTAGTCATAAACGTGGGAGTCTGTATTTATGCACCCATGGGTACCTGAAGGCTCCCAACTCTAATGTACTTCATTTGAAATATCCACATAAAAAGTACAAAGTGATAAGGCTTTAAATAGGAGCTGTACAGTGTAAAATATAAGGCATAGACACATTTTTACCAGGTCAGGTTATCCGGACAATAATTATCATGAGGTTCTGTGTCTTGAACCTATTACCAAACGTGTGCCAAGCTACTTATTGCAAGAGAGACCTGTCCGCATTATATCTCTTAAACTCCTTTAATGTGACAGTTCTCTAAGGTAGCAGCATGATCCCGCAGCCACACAGGTTCTTCAGCCTACACCCGACCACCAGGCCAAATTGTTCCCTGTAATTTTGGACCCGGATTGGGACGATGATTGGTAGTGACCTGTAGTGGCCGCGGAACCACCTGAGATACCAGGGCGATCAGTGTAAGTGCAAGTAAGTCTGTACACAATGGCCACCTCGGTAGCCGGAGTCTGTGATCCCATGGACACGATCGCCTTATTGTGAACAGGCGTCTGCACCACACAGGACACATCCGGAACACTCACTGAATGTCGCACCCACAACTGTCCTTCCAGCCGGCCCAGTGAAAATTTTCCTCCTGCAGGTAGCATACTTGGTGGGGTCATCAGCATGAGTGGCGAGAGATTGTACATAGATTGCGAAACTTGCAATGGTAGAGCTTCTATAACTAGAGCGGAGTCTACACCCGATATCCGTGTAGGTGTGAGTCCATGTAGCTCCCAAAGCTGCATGGAGCCAGGTCTGTCTGTATCTCCAGTGCCCTCAGGCATACTCAGTAGTGCCGGCTTAGCTGACAGTCTTACTTCTGACAGTTTGAAGCCCAAATATTGGTTTTATCTTGCTGTTTGCTATAATTTCAGTAGGAAGGTGTGAGCAGCTAACAGTTTTGCGTCCATAGATGGCCGCCGCCCGGAAGTTCCCCCAACAATTAATCTTTTAATAATGTTGAATATGTTTGTATAGAATACAGTTGATGTCTTCACAGCCATTTTCTGTTTGAATAAAAAAGTACTGTAGTACAGTACTGTAAAAATAAATCTAGATACAGTATAGGTGTACACTAAAAATAAAAGCACGTAGATGTAGAGTACAGTACCGGTATTTTACTGTACATTATTTTATTTAAAATGTTTGCATTAGGTGTGATTACCTGTATTTGAGGGAATTGTGCACAATAGATACTGCACCTGTAGATGTCATTGCACTGCATACTGTATTCAGAATAGTTAAAGTTTGTGTATTACTGAATAGTAATTGATGCACCAAATAATCTTTTTTTTTTTTTAAATACATCTTTTATTGAGGAGCTTTAGAAACATTAGAATTCTGAAGACATGTAATGTTTAGGCCAATATGGAAAACTTCACATCCATCCAGGGCCAGCTCAAGCTATATTGCTGCCTGGGTCCGAGAATGAAATGACGCCCCCCCCCCCCCCCCCCAGTAGTAACATTACTTATTAGCATATCAACCTACTAGCCAGGCCATTGACCTTACTAAGCCTGCCTGCATGCAATTAATGTTTATGAACAATTGTGCAATAAGTGTAAGTAGTTGGGGAACAGAGATGCCCTTGTCCCACCATTAATATTGCCTCTGACCAGTTTTGTGTCTTTGTGCATGAGGAGGTTATACTGCTGGGAACCTGAAACTTCCCCCACGGAGACACATAAGTGGTCTGGGTCTGACAATGATTGACCCAGTCAATGAAGTGCTGCCCCTTTATCAGGTGCTGCCTGGGTCCATTGGACCCACTTGGTGCCATGGTTGAGCCGGCCCTGCATCCATCTACATGTAAACTGAAAACAAATATGGCTTAGTTACATACACAAGGGTGCAACAATCTTCCTCTTAAGTACAGAGAGATAATAAGTTGAAATACATACTCTACTAATAAAATACGGTATGCAGGTTAGTATCAATAGAAGTACAAAAAGTAGCAGTCTATAATAAAGTTGAGCCTATGTAAATGGAACCTCATTTTCTGCATTGGGGTAACTACTGCTCAGGTCTCTTATGGACCAGTTGGTTCAGAACATTTATTTGAATTGGTAGTTACATAGAAAGTCACTTTTGGACTGAGTAATACATCTAAAAATTCACTGGAAACTTCAGAGTAAATATATGGTGAGCTGAATTATAAAGTGGGGTATGGGGTGAAAGGGTACAGCGGACAAGAGCCGCTCCAATATAAGTATTGAGTTATGGGCCTAGGAGAACTGTAAAAAGACAGCACCCCAGTACATTAATTTAACTGACAAAAATAATTACTCTAGAGCTGTTATACTGTAGGATAATCCTTGGGTAGACCGATACTTGTTACCCGTTAGGGGCAAGCAATTCCAGTGGGGTAAGGGTATGAATTCTTACTTGAGTGAGATTTCTAGGTGTGTCTGTATAGGGTAAGTTATAAAACATCAAATAGTTGGAAGATGTTCAGGGAAGGGAATCACTTTTCATGGCTATATATGGAGTACTAAGGGCCCTTAAGCTGTATCCCACCTGTAAAGTGTACTAGATATCTGATACTCTTCCCTCCTCTTCTAGTAGATAGGATGCTGCCTTGGCCGCTGGCAACACCCCAACTAAGGTAGTATATGTTAAAGTAAAGATGACAGGACTAGGAGGGACCTGCAATCTATCCACATTAGATGTTTAACGAGTATGAGCTCAGTGGAGAATAAGTATATATATGTGCGCCAGTTCTGGGGTGGTGTTAAAGCTCTAGGATTTATATTGCGCTTATATCAAAGAGTGTTCTGAGGTTGCTCTATGTAGGTATAATCTGTTGAGATAGATGTGTGACATGTTAAACATTTGAGATCTCTATAAGACAAAGTTATTATAGGAACCTTGATAAAAATGTAATACAACACTTTCCCAATTAACTAGATATAAACCAGAAGAATTTAAATACATGTTAAGGAATCACACTCCAAATGTTAATAATCAAAGAATAGGGGAGAGAAAGGGAGATTCCTGGTGACTGCAGGGAGTCAAATGATAAGTAGGGTGAACTAGTTAAACTGAAAGTTACTCGTCCTGAGAAGGAGATATTTCAACCAATTCCAGACTTATAGCAAGCTATACAGTATGAGGTGAATGAGTTCACACTGTCACCATGCTGCTTTGAAACCCATTGCAAGGATAGTGGTGGAGTAACTATGTCCACAATGAGGAGATATATTGGCCTCCATGTATCATCAGGGAAAGTTGGGCACCAAAATGGCAGTTCCACTTGTCCTCTCTGAGCACCTGCTAGAAAGAGAGTGAGAGGACTCTTTAGATTGCTGTGTGGAATGTTCCTAGGCTGGCTAGCTAAAACATGCTTGACACTGTAACTCCTGCTTCTAGTGTGAGACAGTTTAGATGCGGTGTAAGCCATTCTGTGATCCATAGCATCGTCTTTTCTGCTTGCAGGGTAGTTACTAGTTATTAATAGGGGAGCTACATAGCCCCTGTGTTGCGGTTCATGCTGTGAGGATTGTGAAAGTTGTTGGGCGTGTTGCAATACTGTGAGTAGGCTCCATTTGAGATCCATAAAGTGTTCATCTAAGTGTAGTAGGATAGGATCTTCCCGAGTGTCTAATGACTCCATGGCTTTAAGCAATTAAGAGAAGTGTGACTTATGAGCAGCTATCCAAGTGAATTATGGGGTCTGACTTCTATTGCTTTCACTGTCCTATAAATTTATCCGTTCTCCAGGCGGGGAGGGGGGTGGTCTGCGGCCCTTTACCATTTTAACAAGGATTCATGTGCATGACACACTTATGTAGCTTGTGGCTTAAAGGGACAGTTTACTCAAAAATTTTCTCCCCTTTAATTTGTTCCCAATGATCCACTTTACCTGCTGGAGTGTATTAAATTATTTACAAGTAGCTCCTTTACCCTTATATTGGCATTTGAAATTGTTGATTTAGCATGTGGTATCCCCACCTATTCTGAAAGTTTGTGGCCGCGAGTACCAGCTATAGATAAGCTTTGTAAACACAGCCAGCAGAAGAAATTACACTCCCAGTCGGATATAGCAGAGATAAGGTAATACAATGTTGATTTTTCATTGTTCTCTCCAAGTACTGGTGATTGTTTTAATGACAGATATAAGATAAAGTAGCAGGTATATGTGCACAATGTGATACAGTAATGAGATCTGATTATACCTACAAGCTCAACCCATTTTATTAGGTTGTGGCTTCAAAACACAAAATCAGAGCTTTAATATACACAAATAAGCCTTAAAAAGCTAATTTTCATACATTTTTTACTCTGCAGTTGGTAAAAAAGCAATTGTAAACATATTAAGGGAAAAACTATTTTACAGTATACTGTCCCTTTAAGTAATCACTGTGTACTAGCCTGGGTTCTGCAAAAAAGCGGTCTTATTTCCCTTCTCTGAGAGAGGACAGAGGGTTAGTAATGGCAACTCAATTTTTCTCCAGATCAGGGCTGCGTCATATAGGAGCGTTGCCTCTTAGTTCCCAATTGTCAGATCTGCTCAGCCTCACGATCCCCCATATCTCAAATGTTTCTAGCTGAAGAAGTAGTGCTTAGATACAAATTATTTTGGCTGAAACAAGAGATATGATGTGAATATAAGTGGGAGCTTCTGAAAGCTGTCCCTGCCCCAAATAATCTTGGAATACTGTACTTTGTATTCAATTTATTTTTTCTCACCCATTTTCTATGTTAGAAAAAAAAAGTTAATCCAGATAAACCAGATAAAACTGCTGTAATGATTATGCAGAACAACTGTACTGTATTTGTTACTTGTATGCAAGAAAAACAAGAAATTGATTCTGATTAGGGATGCACTGATACTGGTACTGTATCAGTATGATGCTGATCCTAAGCATTTGTGCCCAAATGCTCCAATACTGGAACTGAAAGAATGAATATTACAATTGAGATTTTAATCACAATTTTTAAAAAAATAAAACCTGTTAAATGACTGTTAATAACCAAGCTTTAACTGAGAAGACATTCTTATCACCTTAAAAGTATAAAAACTTTACAAAAGCACCTTCGAACAGAAAGAGATGAATACACACACAGCCATGTAGATTGATAACCAACTAGATGTAATAGATTACCGGTTCGCAAAAATAGAAGCCATTCTGCAAACCATACTGGACAGGATGCCCTCAGAGCAGAACTTACACAATCTCATTAAAAAATGAACACCAAAGAAAAAACTAAGGAATCAATCTCACAGCACCACATCAATTTCTGATCTAACCCGAAAATATGGTCAGGAGAAGAAGACCAAACCGACACACTGACAGACGGAAAATCTATACCACTAGAATGGAAACATCGCAATATTATCCCTAAAATGGCGCCTCTGATAGCACAAAGAAAATCACAGGCGAAAAATATGCCCACAACTTCAGTGGCTCTTGCTGTCTGTATATGGGAAGCGTCATATGTCACTCTTCCGATCCTGGACTTTACCGGACTAAACCCAAAGAATACTATATTGTTAACTCAAAAAGCCTGTGGAGTCTCATATAAATTTATGCAAAAGGAAGGGGTCCTGCCACTGCCTGCACTCTTGCGGGAGCTTGGGGGGGGGGGTTCTCTGAGTGTAGCGGGCCCCGGAGAGACACGCTTCTCATCACTCATGTCTCCAGGAGGTGTAAAAAAGAATATCACTGGGCAAGCTGCAGACCCTTGTGAAGCACTCCGTACACGGCCAGTTTACAATCCTCATGGAAATCCACTGAAGACATCCAAATTTGAACCCCCACCTCAATCTATTGTTCAATCGCAGCAGGGAAACCATAACGGAACACTTAAATCTACACCATACCAGCAAACAAAACCCTATGGTTGAACTAACGTAGCACAATCTCACTGCAATGTTATAATATTGAGCTTTCTATTCTACTCTGTGCCCTAATCACAAAGCACTTAGACAGCAAGCATTTTTTGTGTTTTTTAATGTATTTCTAAAGGTGGTTATATAATAGTAATCCACTAGATAATTTATAACCAGTATGCCTATATCTTCTTACTAAGCTAAGTCTATCAAAATAATGTAGGTACTGCATACATTCTATGGCCACAATGCTCACTATGATATTTGCATATAATTTAATAGAAGATCTCCTGGGGGTTTTGTGGGGGGCCCCTGGTATGACATTTTTGTGTGTGAAATATAAAACAGAAAACAGTGTTAAAGTGTCACTATTGTATGCAGTATTAAGTGATCATAGGCCTCTCCTTTGGGGCTAACAGCCAAAGCCGTAGAGGAGATAAAAGATAGTAAATGTGTAGGATGACACTTAACTTTTGCTAGATTGAGATTTCCACATATAGCATATTGATACCACTCATAGTATACCAGAAAAGACCTGCACATACCTACTCTACACATATGACCTGAAGTTATACTCCTATTGAGCTAACACCACTGCTCAAGACCACCGGATCAGTATACTGTATATATCCATTTGTGGTACAATAGCAAATATGCTTTGAGAGACATAGAAACCTGCTGGAAAATCTTTATTTCTCCTTTGCTCGTGATTATGTTGGATAAATCACTAGTTATTTTCAAAGTTAAACAGCACCGTTGTATATCTTACATGTGGTGCCAGTTCTGGCTAATGTAATCCTTATAAAAAATGTCATTATCAATCTAGAACCATTTTGTTTTAGGATACACTTGTTTGTTTATGTGTATAGAATTATTATTACCCCTGTTTATAAGGAATCCACAATACTAAGGTCCAAGAGTGAACTACTTAAAGTTGGGGGTAGAAAATAATAAGGAAAGAAAATAATGAGGGAAGAAATGTTCTAAGTATACTTCTGTATGTCAAATATGATAATATTTGAAGCCTTGATTGTTGAACATGATGTACAGTATATATATATCTATGTGACCTCATATGAGCCTCATTTACTTCTTTATGTATGTATATCTTATTATCCTCAATAAAAATTGAAAAAAACAAACTGTTAAACATACATTCTCAATAAAAAATGCATTAAACTGTACAGAATCTTAACCTCTTGAGTGCTAACGACGGCTCAGAGCCATTGCAGAGTTTCCCACTCTGGTGCTAACGACGGCTCAGAGCCATTGCTAGCACTCTCCCACCTTGAGGGAGATCTGGGGGCTCCCACACGCTCCTACCCCAGCTAATAGGCCTGCATAGTGACAGGCATCGCCGGGGCTTCATGTTTTGCGCAATGACGTGTTGACATAACCATGCAACTTTATTAACAATTTACAATACAAAGTAGAGGGAAAGGGGATATGATGCTTAAACGCTTATATCTCAGGCATCTAAGCAGCTACAGACCCCCAAGACCCACCGTTGGAAAGGTAATCGGTGGAGATCTGGGGGAAAAAAAATCAGAAAATAAAATTAAAAAAAAACAACACCGAGGTGGGAAAGTGCTTAGCACTCAAAGGGTTAAAGTACTTATTTCTCATTGATCAATACAGGCTGAGAGCATAAAAATACAAACAACAAAACTAGTTTAAATAAAATTAGCTGCCTGTGCTGTGGTTACTTAGTAGCCGTTTCTAACCACATTGGCCATGGTATCTTGGGCAGTCAGTCAAGCTGTTATGAGTAACATGTGCAGCAGTGTATGCATAGAAATACATGAATAGTGCTGACTGTCCAGCAATATTATTTATGTTTCTAAGTGCATTAAAGTTAGTATACAATTTACACAGCACACTGTTGCATGTGTATGTCTACATGTCGTGTGTGTGTGTGTATGTGTATGTCTATGAGTATGTATGTGTGTGTATGCGTGTGTATGTCTGGTTATGCATGTATTTTTGTGTTAGAGTGTAGGTGGTGCTAGAAGTAAATCAAGCAATGGGTTAATAAACTAATTGTCTAAGTCTATTTCAATCAGCCTCCAACAATGGGTTTCGAATATAGTGTAAGTCAGGCTAATACCGTATAGCAAACTGTGTGGTAAAAAAGAGAAATAAATTTCTAAAACTAATTTCTAAAATCCCATAACAAGTTTATTCATTGGTTCAAAGCTTTAAAAATCAACATACACAGTCAAAGCTTAAAGCTTTGAACCAATGAATAAACTTGTTATGGGATTTTAGAAATTAGTTTTAGAAATTTATTTCTCTTTTTTACCACACAGTTTGCTATACGGTATTAGCCTGACTTACACTATATTCGAAACCCATTGTTGGAGGCTGATTGAAATAGACTTAGACAATTAGTTTATTAACCCATTGCTTGATTTACTTCTAGCGCCACCTACACTCTAACACAAATTTCCTTTAACCAAAACTACCTAGGAAGGAGGTAGTATAAGAGGTTGGCGACGTGGGTAGAGTCCAGCACTCCATTTCACTGTTTCATACAATATCTTCAATTGGTTATGCATGTATGTAGTGTATGTGTGTGCGCATGTCTGGGTATGTGTGTGTGTGTATGTGGTGTGTGTGCGCGTGCGTGCGTATATCTGAGTATGTGTGTATGCGTGGCTGAGTGTGTGTATGGGTGAGTATGCGTGTGTATGCTTGGGTGATGTATTTTTGTGTGTTGGTCCATAGCCATGACAGTGAAGTGCTGCCAATCTCCTGTCAAAATTAACTCGCATTAACATTTAAAGCCCCCTGAGTGTCATACACAGAACAAAATTCCTAATAGGAAGATTATGGCTGATAGCATGCAATATTAGAGATACACAGCTTTGAAAAAGTGGAAATAACCTAGTACTTGAACAAATTTGAATTGTACAAACAGTGGGGGCAGTTTTTGTTCCATAATACAGTGTACAAAAAGCATACAATGACACCAGATATACACAGATAACGAAGAAGAAAAAATAAGTAGAGCGAGCTCTCTACAAATCCTCTGACACTCTTTGAACTAAAAAAATACAGACTGCTGACTGAAAATGCTAAATAAACACCCCTGGCAGTGCTTTGCATAAGTACTCACCCGTTTATAGCAACTAAATCCATGATTAGATACATCAAGCTGGATGAATTACAGCCCCAGAACACTGCACTGCTTATCTATTCTGCAGTAGACTTCAAGGAATTTGAAAAAGCCCAGGACATTGTGTGTGTGTATGTGGGGGGATGGGCTAACGGAGTGAGGACAAAAGAGAAAATGGCAAAAAAACCTAACATTTTCTGTATTGAGCAAAATTAGTATTAAAAATCCATAAACACATTCACTACAAAACTAGAGAGTGCACAACTAAACTGTTAACTGCAAAAAAAAAAAACAACAAAAAAAAAACACCAACAGATATCTAAAAGGGACTAAAACCTATTACAGAAAGATTCTAAAAACATCTCCATAGAGCTGCCAGAGAGTTAATAAAGCCATTAAGTATAGTCTGTTATGTTTTAAAACAGTATAAAGTATGGAGGAGGAGGAACTTGAAAATAGGCAAAAAAGTGTGTCAAGAGGAGAAACAGGGTGAGTCCCCTGGCTTTGTTGTAGCTGTGACTGGGTTGTGTGTGTGCTAAGGTAAAGCACTTATCTGCAAAAGCATCCCTCCGCCGGCTTACCAGGCACGCAGCTGCAGCAGTATCCAGTAGAGAGTCCATCCAGTGCAGATACTGGTATTGCAGAGGAAATCTTGTAGGAAATACCAGAATCCCACAGTAGAAGGCTGCAAATCCCTGTGACATCTGAGGGCAGCCATGACAGAAACCCCATAGGAAATACTTTCAATGCTTGAAAGTGAGAGAGCAGCCAAACACTTAAAAAACTGCAGCCTTGAAAAAAAATCATGGCAGGAAGCACTACAGCAGCACTATTCAATAGAAAAAACAACTAGTAATCCGGTGATAAAAAAATCACACAGATACTAGTAAGAGGCGCCTAGAGATAATTTAGATACAATAGTACAAATAATACAATGACAAGAGTATACAAAAAACATAATTTATGTAAGAACTTACCTGATAAATTCATTTCTTTCATATTAGCAAGAGTCCATGAGCTAGTGACGTATGGGATATACATTCCTACCAGGAGGGGCAAAGTTTCCCAAACCTTAAAATGCCTATAAATACACCCCTCACCACACCCACAAATCAGTTTAATGAATAGCCAAGAAGTGGGGTGATAAGAAAGGAGCGAAAGCATCAAAAGTAAGGAATTGGAATAATTGTGCTTTATACAAAAAAATCATAACCACCACAAAAAGGGTGGGCCTCATGGACTCTTGCTAATATGAAACAAATGAATTTATCAGGTAAGTTCTTACATAAATTATGTTTTCTTTCATGTAATTAGCAAGAGTCCATGAGCTAGTGACGTATGGGATAGCAGATACCCAAGATGTGGAACTTCCACGCAAGAGTCACTAGAGAGGGAGGGATAAAATAAAGACAGCCAATTCCACTGAAAAAATAATCCACAACCCAAATCAAAAAGTTTTAATCTTATAATGAAAAAAACTAAAATTATAAGCAGAAGAATCAAACTGAAACAGCTGCCTGAAGTACTTTTCTACCAAAAACTGCTTCAGAAGAAGAAAAAACATCAAAATGGTAGAATTTAGTAAAAGTATGCAAAGAAGACCAAGTTGCTGCTTTGCAAATCTGATCAACAGAAGCTTCATTCCTAAAAGCCCAGGAAGTAGAAACTGACCTAGTAGAATAAGCCGTTATCCTTTGAGGCGGGGACTTATCCGATTCTACATAAGCATGATGAATCAAAGACTTTAACCAAGATGCCAAGGAAATGGCAGAAGCCTTCTGACCTTTCCTGGAACCAGAAAAGATCACAAATAGACTAGAAGTCTTTCTAAAACCTTTAGTAGCTTCAACATAATATTTCAAAGCTCTTACTACATCCAAAGAATGTAAAGATCTCTCCAGAGAATTCTTAGGATTAGGACACAATGAAGGGACAACAATTTCTCTACTAATGTTGTTAGAATTCACAACCTTAGGTAAAAATTTAAATGAAGTCCGCAACACCGCCTTATCCTGATAAAAAATCAGAAAAGGAGATTCACAAGAAAGAGCAGATAACTCAGAAACTCTTCTAGCAGAAGAGATGGCCAAAAGGAACAACACTTTCCAAGAAAGTAATTTAATATCCAGAGAATGCATAGGTTCAAATGGAGGAGCCTGTAAAGCCCTCAGAACCAAATTAAGACTTCAAGGAGGAGAGATTGACTTAATGACAGGCTTGATACGAACCAAAGCCTGTACAAAACAATGAATATCAGGATGATTAGCAATCTTTCCGTTAAAAAGAACAGAAAGAGCAGAGATTTGACCTTTCAAAGAGCTTGCAGACAAACCCTTATCCAAACCATCCTGAATAAACTGTAAAATCCTAGGAATTCTAAAAGAATGCCAAGAGAATTTATGAGAAGAACACCAAGAAATGTAAGTCTTCCAGACTCGGTAATAAATCTTTCTAGACACAGACTTACGAGCCTGTATCATAGTATTAATCACTGAGTCAGAGAAACCTCTATGACTAAGAATTAAGCGTTCAATCTCCATACCTTCAAATTTAATGATTTGAGATCCTGATGGAAAAATGGGCCTTGAGATAGAAATGGGCCTTGAGATAGAAGGTCTGGCCTTAACGGAAGTGTCCAAGGTTGGCAACTTGCCATCCAAACGAGATCCGCATACCAAAACCTGTGAGGCCATGCTGGAGCCACCAGCAATACAGACGAACGTTCCATTAGAATTTTGGAAATCACTTTTGGAAGAAGAATTAGAGGCGGAAAGATATAAGCAGGTTGATAATTCCAAAGAAGCGACAACGCATCCACTGCTTCCGCCTGAGGATCCCTGGATCTGGACAGATACCTGGGAAGTTTCTTGTTTAGATGAGAGGCCATCAGATCTATTTCTGGAAGTCCCCAGATTTGAACAATCTGAAGAAATACCTCTGGGTGAAGAGACCATTCGCCCGGATGTAACGTCTGGCGAATGAGATAATCCGCTTCCCAATTGTCTACACCTGGGATGTGAACCGCAGATATTAGACAGGAGCTGGATTCCGCCCATACAAGTATCCGAGATACTTCTTTCATAGCCTGAGGACTGTGAGTCCCACCTTGATGATTGACATACGCCACGGTTGTGACATTGTCTGAAAACAAATAAACGATTCTCTCTTCAGAAGAGGCCAGAACTAAAGAGCTCTGAAAATCACACGGAGTTCCAAAATGTTGATTGGTAATTTCGCCTCCTGAAATTCCCAAACCCCCTGCGCTGTCAGAGATCCCCATACAGCTTCCCAACCTGAAAGACTCGCATCATTGAGATCACAGTCCAGGTTGGACGAACAAAAGAGGCCTCTTGAATTAGACGATGGTGATTCAACCACCAAGTCAGAGAAGATCGAACATTGGAATTTAAGGATATTAATTGTGATATCTTTGTATAATCCCTGCACCACTGGTTCAGCATAAAAAGCTGGAGAGGTCTCATGTGAAAGCGAGCAAAGGGGATCGTGTCCGATGCAGCAGTCATGAGACCTAGAATTTCCATGCATAAAGCTACTGAAGGGAATGATTGAGACTGAAGGTTTCGACAAGCTGAAACCAACTTCAGACGTCTCTTATCTGTTAGAGACAAAGTCATGGACACTGAATCTATTTGAAAACCCAAAAAGGTTACCTTTGTCTGAGGAACCAAGGAACTCTTTGGTAAATTGATCCTCCAACCATGTCTTTGAAGAAACAACACAAGTTGATTCGTATGAGATTCTGCAGAATGTAAAGACTGAGCAAGTACCAAGATATCGTCCAAATAAGGAAATACCGCAATACCCTGTTCTCTGATTACAGAGAGAAGGGCACCGAGAACCTTTGAAAAGATCCTTGGAGCTGTTGCTAGGCCAAACGGAAGGGCAACAAACTGGTAATGCTTGTCTAGAAAAGAGAATCTCAGGAACTGATAATGATTTGGATGAATTGGAATATGAAGATATGCATCCTGCAAGTCTATTGTAGACATATAATGCCCTTGCTAAACAAAAGGCAGAATAGTCTTTATAGTCACCATTTTGAATGTTGGTATCCTTACATAATGATTCAATATTTTTAGATCCAGAACTGGTCTGAAGGAATTCTCCTTCTTTGGTACAATGAATAGATTTGAGTAAAACCCCAGACCCCATTCCAGAACTGGAACTGGCACAATTACCCCAGCCAACTCTAGGTCTGAAACACATTTCAGAAATGCCTGAGCCTTCACTGGGTTTACTGGAATGCGTGAGAGAAAAAAATCTTCTCACAGGCGGCCTTACCTTGAAATCTATTCTGTACCCTTGTGAAACAATGTTCTGAATCCAAAGACTGTGAAATGAATTGATCCAAATATCTTTGAAAAATCATAACCTGCCCCCTACCAGCTGTGCTGGAATGAGGGCCGCACCTTCATGCAGATTTGGGAGCTGGTTTTGACTTTCTAAAAGGCTTGGATTTATTCCAGACTGGAGAAGGTTTCCAAACAGAAACTGTTCCTTTAGGGGAAGGGTCAGGCTTTTGTTCCTTATTCTGACGAAAGGAACGAAAACGATTAGCAGCCCTATATTTACCTTTAGATTTTTTGTCCTGAGGCAAAAAGGTTCTTTCCCCCCAGTAACAGTTGAAATTATAGAATCCAACTGTGAACCAAATAATTTATTACCTTGGAAAGAAAGAGAAAGCAAAGTTGACTTAGAAGTCATATCTGCATTCCAAGATTTAAGCCATAAAGCTCTTCTAGCTAAAATAGCTAAAGACATATACCTGACATCAATTCTAATCATATAAAAAATGGCATCACAAATAAAGTTATTAGCATGTTGAAGAAGTTTAACAATGCTATAAGCATTATGGTCTGACACTTGTTGTGCTAAAGCCTCCAACCAGAAAGTGGAAGCTGCAGCAAAATCAGCCAAAGAAATAGCAGGTCTTAGAAGATTACCTGAACATAAATAAGCTCTCCTTAGAAAGAATTCAAGCTTCCTATCTAAAGGATCCTTAAAGGAAGTACTATCCGCCGTAGGAATAGTAGTACGTTTAGCAAGAGTAGAGATAGCCCCATCAACTTTAGGGATTTTGTCCCAAAATTCTAATCTATCAGATGGCACAGGGTACAATTTCTTAAACCTTGGAGAAGGAGTAAATGAAGTACCCAGACTATTCCATTCCCTAGAAATTACTTCTGAAATAGCATCAGGAACTGGAAAAACTTCTGGAATAACTACTTGAGGTTTAAAAACTGAATTTAAACGCTTAGTAGATTTAGTATCAAGAGGACTAGACTCCTCCATATCTAATGCAATCAACACTTCTTTAAGTAAAGAACAAATAAACTCCAACTTAAATAAATATGAAGATTTATCAGTGTCAATATCTGAAGCAGAATCTTCTGAACCAGATAGATCCTCACCAGAAACAGATAAGTCAGAATGATGGCGGTCACTTAAAAATTAATCTGAAATATGAGAAGTTTTAAAAGACCTTTTACGTTTACTGGAAGGAGGAATAACAGACAGAGCCTTCCTAATAGAATTAGAAACAAATTTACATTAACAGGGACATCCTGAACATTAAATGTTGAAGGAAAAACAACAGGTAAAGGATTATTACTAAGGGAGACAATATCTGCGTTAGAAAGTTTATCATGACAACTAACACAAACTACAGCCGGAGGAACAGTTACCAAAAGTTTACAACAAATGCACTTAACTTTGGTAGAACCAGCATCAGGCAGAATCTTTCCAGAAGTAGATTCTGATCCAGGGTCAGGTTGTGACATCTTGCAAAATGTAATAGAAAAAACAACAACATATAAAGCAAAATTATCAAATTCCTTAAATGAGTGTTTCAGGAATGGGAAAAGATGCAAAATAAACAAGCCTCTAGCAACCAGAAGCTATGCAAAAGTGAGACTTAAATAATGTGAAAAAAAGGTGGAGACCAGAATGATGCCCACATTTTTTTGGCGCCAAGTATGACGCCCACATTATTGGCGCCAAATACAGCGCCCATATTTTTTGGTGCCAAGTATGACACCACATTCTCACGTCAAAAATGACGCCCACATTTTTTGGCGCAAAAAACGTCTGTAACACACATACGTCAAAAAATGACACAACCATGAACAAACTTCCGCCGTCAACTATGGCGCCGAAAATGAAAGAATTTTGCGCCAAAAAAGTTCGCGCCAAAAATGACGCAATAAATTTAAGCATTTTCTGCCCTCGCGAGCCTAACAGCCCGCAGGGAAAAAAGTCAATTGAAAATTTTTAAGGTAAGAAAAAAAATTATTTATTCATATGCATTATCCCAAATAATGAAACTGACAGTCTGAATGAAGGAATACTGATTATCCTGAATCATGGCAAATATAAGTTTAAACACATATATTTAGAACTTTACATATAAAGTGCCCAACCATAGCTTAGAGTGTCATAAATAAAATAAGACTTACTTACCCTAAGACACTCATCTACATATAGTAGAAAGCCAAACCAGTACTGAAACGAGAATCAGTAGAGGTAATGGTATATAAGAGTATATCGTCGATCTGAAAAGGGAGGTAGGAGAAGAAATCTCTACGACCGATAACAGAGAACCTATGAAATAGATCCCCTAGGGCCTAGAGGAAGACCATTGTATTCAAATAGGTAATACTCTCTTCACATCCCTCTGACATTCACTGCACTCTGAGAGGAAAACCGGGCTTCAGCCTGCTGCGAAGCGCATATCAACGTAGAATCTAGCACAAACTTACTTCACCACCTCCATGGGAGGCAAAGTTTGTAAAAACTGAATTGTGGGTGTAGTGAGGGGTGTATTTATAGGCATTTTGAGGTTTGGGAAACTTTGCCCCTCCTGGTAGGAATGTATATCCCATACATCACTAGCTCATGGACTCTTGCTAATTACATGAAAGAAATAGATGAATATACAGACTAGATAGTCCAATTAATAGTGGTCAGTGATATGACAGTCTTGCTCATGCAATCCCAGGTCTAAAAGATGCAAATCCAGAGCAATAGGCCGCTCCTCCAAGGTGTCGTGCCAAAACACAGGATAAGATGATCTACAAAAAGTGAAATAGAGGGCACGTTTCTCAGTGTAAAACACTGTTTCATCAGGCAGGTACAGCCTGATGAAACAGTGTTTTACACTGAGAAACGCGTTGCTTTGTTTTAATTATTGTAATACATTTTTAATATTTTAAACTCTCCATCTGCTGCCTATTCACTTATGTGACTCCAACACTTGGCATCATCTGGATTTTTGGTTCCATCTGAGAGGGACCTGGACCCTGCTCGCTAATTATTACCACATTGGCCTACACAGATCCATCTTTCTTCTGGTATCTCTGGACTCTCCCTGGAGAGACGAGGATTCCACTGGCTATATTTCCATTGGGTCTACCAGACGACTAGTGGTTCCGGACTGCCTGTATTGCACATCAGTGCTTTACACTTTGTGAGTAAGATTCTTTAGCTTTACTGCTATCATATCTGAAGTTGTTTTGATCTGCACTATGTGGTGCCATCTATTTCACTTTTTGTAGACTAGTCAATAGACACTCATCCATTGAATATAGACTGAAACCCCCTTCCTCTGAAGAATCAAACAAACATCTTCATTCTTCAACCACCTCTAGAGGAGGCAAAGTAAAGACTGAGGTATGTGTGAGGTAGGAGGGGTTTTATAGAGCTTTTGGGGGTTGGGACACTTTGCCTCCCCTAGTGGTAGAGAAGGGTAATTCCCATGAGTAATGGATCATGGACTTTCACCACCTTTATGAAAGAAATTACTTCAAAATGTATTAATGAGCAATAAGCCCAAATATGTTTATTTTCTGCAAGTCTAGCGCAATAATATAATTGCCAAAATCACTAAGAAGAGTATAAAAACCACACTCACCTGCCACCTGATGTTTTATCTGCAGCTCACCATGGTACCTTGGCTGTGTGTACACCATAAATATCTGCTCATTACCCGGAGATGAGTCAAAGCAGCTAAGTACAACTTTACCCTGTTATGAGAAACATAGATTAAAGGCAAAACCATTTGTTATTTAACAAGTTGTAAATTAACTGATGTAAATTACCCTCCCCCCAAAGGAGAATTGTAGTCAAAATTTAAACGCAGATAGGTCAATTTACATTTTGATTGGACAATAGATATGAATTGGCTGTTATAGGGATAGCTTTTACTAAAGCCCTTTCTAACTAACACTTTGCAGTACAGATTTGATAGCTCTGTCCCACTGGCCCTTGCTCACACTCAACCAACATTTTGTGAAACCACCCACCTGGTCTCATCATTAGCGGTTCTAGGGGGAAGCACTCCCAATCTTCTATATGGCACCGCCCCATTGGGTAGGGACGGGCGAATGTTTCGCAACATTCGAAAAACGAAACAAATTTTAACACATTCGTTTACATAACATTCTAACATTTGATTTTTTAATGTTCGGTTTCGAATTTTACGATTACATTCGAAAACATTAGTTTAAAAAAATTCTAAATTTATATATTTGTAATAGTATTTCTAATGCTTTTGTTAAATGTAATATTCGAATTCGAAAAATTCTAATTTATATATTTGTAATAGTATTTCTATAATGCTTTATTTAAATGTAATATTCGAATTCGAAAAATTTGAATTTATATGTTTGTAATAGTATTTCTAATGCTTTCTTTAAATGTAATATTCAAATTATGCAATATTCGATCGAAATAGAAACATTCAAATTGATATATTTTTATCTATTATGTATCATATTACTAGATTCCCTACCTAATAGTTGGCTAGATTACGAGTTTTGCGGTAACTGGGGTGCGGTGCTAACTTGCACGTTATTCTCACCGCTCATTTTCCTGCAGCGCTGGTATTACAAATTTTTACAAACCCGGCGTTAAAAGGCAAAAAGTGACCGTAGAGCAAAATTTTGCTCCACACTTCACTTCAATATCAGTGCACGATTTCCCCATAGGAATCAACGGGGAGAGCCTGCTGAAAAAAAAAACTAACACCTGCCAAAAAGCAGCGTACAACTCAGTAACGCAGCCCCATTGATTCCTATGGGGAAATAAAATTTATGTCTACACCTAACACCCTAACATGAACCCAGAGTCTAAACTCCCCTGATCTTACACTTATTAACCCCTAATCTGCCTCCCCGACATCGCCGACACCTGCATTATACTTATGAACCCCTAATCTGATGCCCCTAACATTGCCGACACCTACATTATTTTTATTAACCCCTAATCTGCCGTTCCCCGACATCGCCGACACCTGCATTATACTTATTAACCCCTAATCTGCTGCCCCCAACATTGCCGACACTTACATTATTTTTATTAACCCCTAATCTGTCGCTCCGGACATCGCCGCCACCTACATTATTTTTGTTAACTCCTAATCTGCCGCCCCCGACATCGTCGCCACCTACCTACACTTATTAACCCCTAATCTACCACCTCCAAAGTCGCTGCCACTATTCTAAATTTATTAACCCCTAAATCTAACCCTAACCCCAACACCCCCTAACTTAAATATAATTTAAATAAATCTAAATAAAATTACTATCATTAACTAAATAATTCCTATTTAAAACTAAATACACTGTGTGCAGAATTATTAGGCAAATGAGTATTTTGACCACATCATCCTCTTTATGCATGTTGTCTTACTCCAAGCTGTATAGGCTCGAAAGCCTGCTACCAATTAAGCATATTAGGTAATGTGCATCTCTGTAATGAGAAGGGGTGTGGTCTAATGACATCAACACCCCATATCAGGTGTGCATAATTATTAGGCAACTTCCTTTCCTTTGGCAAAATGGGTCAAAAGAAGGACTTGACAGGCTCAGAAAAGTCAAAAATAGTGAGATATCTTGCAGAGGGATGCAGCACTCTTAAAATTGCAAAGCTTCTGAAGCGTGATCATCGAACAATCAAGCGTTTCATTCAAAATAGTCAACAGGGTCGCAAGAAGCGTGTGGAAAAACCAAGGCGCAAAATAACTGCCCATGAACTGAGAAAAGTCAAGCGTGCAGCTGCCAAGATGCCACTTGCCACCAGTTTGGCCATATTTCAGAGCTGCAACATCACTGGAGTGCCCAAAAGCACAAGGTGTGCAATACTCAGAGACATGGCCAAGGTAAGAAAGGCTGAAAGACAACCACCACTGAACAAGACACACAAGCTGAAACGTCAAGACTGGGCCAAGAAATATCTCAAGACTGATTTTTCTAAGGTTTTATGGACTGATGAAATGAGAGTGAGTCTTGATGGGCCAGATGGATGGGCCCGTGGCTGGATTGGTAAAGGGCAGAGAGCTCCAGTCCGACTCAGACGCCAGCAAGGTGGAGGTGGAGTACTGGTTTGGGCTGGTATCATCAAAGATGAGCTTGTGGGGCCTTTTCGGGTTGAGGATGGAGTCAAGCTCAACTCCCAGTCCTACTGCCAGTTTCTGGAAGACACCTTCTTCAAGCAGTGGTACAGGAAGAAGTCTGCATCCTTCAAGAAAAACATGATTTTCATGCAGGACAATGCTCCATCACACACGTCCAAGTACTCCACAGCGTGGCTGGCAAGAAAGGGTATAAAAGAAGAAAATCTAATGACATGGCCTCCTTGTTCACCTGATCTGAACCCCATTGAGAACCTGTGGTCCATCATCAAATGTGAGATTTACAAGGAGGGAAAACAGTACACCTCTCTGAACAGTGTCTGGGAGGCTATGGTTGCTGCTGCACGCAATGTTGATGGTGAACAGATCAAAACACTGACAGAATCCATGGATGGCAGGCTTTTGAGTGTCCTTGCAAAGAAAGGTGGCTATATTGGTCACTGATTTGTTTTTGTTTTGTTTTTGAATGTCAGAAATGTATATTTGTGAATGTTGAGATGTTATATTGGTTTCACTGGTAAAAATAAATAATTGAAATGGGTATATATTTGTTTTTTGTTAAGTTGCCTAATAATTATGCACAGTAATAGTCACCTGCACACACAGATATCCCCCTAAAATAGCTATAACTAAAAACAAACTAAAAACTACTTCCAAAACTATTCAGCTTTGAAATTAATGAGTTTTTTGGGTTCATTGAGAACATGGTTGTTGTTCAATAATAAAATTAATCCTCAAAAATACAACTTGCCTAATAATTCTGCACTCCCTGTACTTACCTATAAAATAAACCCTAAGCTAGCTACAATATAAATAATAGTTACATTGTATCTAGTTTAGGTTTATTTTTATTTTACAGGCAAGTTTGTATTTATTTTAACTAGGTAGAATAGTTACTAAATAGTTATTAGCTATTTACTAACTACCTAGCTAAAATAAATGCAAATTTACCTGTAAAATAAAACCTAACCTAAGTTACACTAACACCTAACACTACCCTACAATTAAATAAATTAACTAAATTAAAAACAATTAAATTAATTAAATTAGCTAAATTACAAAAACAAACAAACACTAAATTACAGAAAATAAAAAACAAATTACAAGATATTTAAACTAATTACACCTAATCTAAGAGCCCTATCAAAATAAAAAAGCCCCCCAAAATAAAAAAATCCTAGCCTACAATAAACTACCAATGGCCCTTAAAAGGGCCTTTTGCAGGGCATTGCCCCAAAGTTATCACATCTTTTACCTGTAAAAAAGAAATACAAACACCCCCCAACAGTAAAACCCACCACCCACACAACCAACCCCCCAAATAAAATACTATCTAAAAAAACTAAGCTCCCCATTGCCCTGAAAAGGGCATTTGGATGGTCATTGCCCTTAAAAGGGCAGTTAGCTCTTTTGTGGCCCAAACCCTAATCTAAAAAATAAAACCCACCCAATACACCCTTAAAAAATCCTAACACTAACCCCCTGAAGATCAACTTGCTGTTTTGAAGACCGGACATCCATCCTCAAGGAAGTGGCAGAAGTCTTCATCCAACCGGGCTGAAGTCCTCAACAAAGCCGGGAGAAGTCTTCATCCAAGCCGGGCGAAGAGGTCCTCCAGACAGCAAAAGTCTTCATCCAGATGGCATCTTCTATCTTCATCCATCCGAAGCGGAGCGGCTCCATCTTCAAGCACTCCAACGCGTAGCATCCTCTTCATCCAGAGTCTTCTTACTGAATGACGGTTCCTTTAAGTGACGTCATCCAAGATGGCATCCCTTAGATTCCGATTGGCTGATAGAATTTTATCAGCCAATCGGAAATAAGGTAGAAAAATTCCTATTGGCTAATGCAATCAGCCAATAGGATTGAAGTTCAATCCTATTGGCTGATGCAATCAGCCAATAGGATTGAGCTTGCATTCTATTGGCTGATTGGAACAGCCAATATAATTCAAGCTCAATCCTATTGGCTGATTGCATCAGCCAATATGATTTTTTCTACCTTAATTCCAATTGGCTGATAGAATTCTATCAGCCAATTGGAATCTAAGGGATGCCATCTTGGATGACATCACTTAAAGGAACCGTCATTCAGTAGGAAGACTCCGGATGAAGAGAATGCTCCCCGTCGGATGTCTTGAAGATGGAGCCGCTCTGCGTTGGATGGATGAAGATAGAAGATGCCGTCAGGATAAAGACTTCTGCCCGTCTCGAGGACCACTTTGCCCGGCTTGGATGAAGACTTCTCCTGGCTTTGTTGAGGACTTCAGCCCGGTTGGATGAAGACTTCTGCCGCTTCCTTGAGGATGGATGTTCGGTCTTCAGAACAGTAAGTCGAACTTCAGGGGGCTACTGTTAGGTTTTTTTAAGGATTTATTGGTTGGGTTTTGTTTTTTAGGTTAAGGTTTTGGGCAATTATAGAGCTAACTGCCCTTTTAAGGGCAATGCCCAGCCAAATACCTTTTCAGGGCAATGGGGAGCTTAATTTTTTTTTAGTTAAGGGTTTTATTTGGGGGTTTGGTTGTGTGGGTGGTGGGTTTTACTGATGGGGGGGTTGTTTGTATTTTTTTTTTACAGTTAAAAGAGCTGATTTATTTGGGGCAATGCCCTGCAAAGGCCCTTTTAAGGGCTATTGGTAGTTTAGTTTAGGGTTTTTTTTTTTAATTTTGAGGAGGCTTTTTTATTTTGATAGGGCTCTTAGATTAGGTGTAATTAGTTTAAATATATTGTAATTTGTTTTTTATTTTCTGTAATGTAATTAGTGGGGGGGTTTTGTAATTTAGCTTTTAGATTTAATTTATTTCATTGTTTTTAATTTAGTTAATTTATTTAATTGTAGTGTAGTCTTAGGTGTTAGTGTAACTTAGGTTGGGTTTTATTTTACAGGTAAATTTGTATTTATTTTAGCTAGGTAGTTAGTAAATAGTTAATAACTATTTAGTAACTTTTCTACCTAGTTAAAATAAATACAAACTTAGCTGTGAAATAAAAATAAAACCTAAGATAGATACAATGTAACTATTAGTTATATTGTAGCTAGCTTAGGGTTTATTTTATAGGTAAGTATTTAGTTTTAAATAGGAATTATTTAGTTAATGATAGTAATTTTATTAAGATTTATTTAAATTATATTTAAGTTAGGGGTGGTTAGGGTTAATAAATTTAGAATAGAGGCGGCGACGTTGGGGACGGCAGATTAGGGGTCAATAAGTATAATGTAGGGGGCGGCGATGTCTGGAGCGGCAGATTAGGGGTTAATAAATGTAGGTAGGTTGCGGCGATGTTAGGGGCTGCAGATTAGGGGTTAATATTTTTATTATAGTGTTTGCGATGCGGGAGGGCCTCGGTTTAGGGGTCAATAGGTAGTTTATGGGTGTTAGTTTACTTTTTAGCACTTTAGTTATGAGTTTTATGCTACCGCGTTGTAACATAAAACTCATAACTGCTGACTTTCAAATGCGTTAGGAATATTGACGGAATAGGGTGTACCGCTCACTTTTTGGCCTCTCAGGACAGACTCGTAATACCAGCGCTACACTTCTTTTGCCTTACTTTTCTTACTTTTTTTGTTCTCTTATATTTTGTTCAAAAACAGGAACGTAAGCTCTGAAGCACTATACAGCAGCAGTTTTGCGAGAATGTTATCCATTTGCAAGGGCACTAGATGGCAGCACTAATTTCCTGTCATGCAGTGCTCCAGAAACCTACCTAGGTATCTCTTTAACAAAGAATATCATGGAAACAAAGCAATTTTGACAATAGAACTAAATTGGAAACTTTTTTTTTTTTAAATTGTATGCTCTGTCTGAATCACAAAAGAAATTGTTTGAATTTCATGTCCCTTTAAAGATCAAGAACGATAAGAGTGGAAATAACAGACGTATAAGCAACACATATTTGTGCCATTAGCAAACTTTGGGTACTTACCACCGTCATGTTACCCATACCATGATGGTGTGGGACAGAGGCTAAGGGTATGGAGACTCTGACCATTTCACAGTATGAATTTGAAAGATATACCCGAGATATGAAGAGATTAGTGCAGAGGTAGGATCCTAAAATGGAAGGATTATTATGTTATTGCATCTTGCAGCAAGTTGACAAAGTTAAAAAGACATATAAATGTTAAAGGTACAGTCTACACATTAGTCATCTTAAAGTATTACCTATATATTAAGCTGCAAATAGCCTTCTGCATCTTTTCTATATCATGAAAAAAAAAAGAAGTTATTTTAAAATTAATATGGTTTCTGGCCACTTTGAAATAGCTGCAAAGCTCCACCCGCCAATGACATAATGATCTGGGCTCCAAATGGTATCCAATTACAAAAGGCTCACTAAGTTGGATTCAACAGACTATCAATGCTATTCAGCATAGATATAGTCCAGATCGTGATGTCATCAGTGGGTGGAGCATGGCAACCATTTCCAAGTAGCAAGAAACAATATTAATTTTAAAATAACTTTTTCCATTTCTGATGCATGATATAGAAAGGGGTGCAGGAAGCTATTTGCAACTTAATCTAAGGTAAGACTTTAAGATGACTAAGGTGTAGACTGTCCCATTTAAATGGACTGTAAACCTATATTTTTTCCGCATTGTTTTAAAGTGCTTAATGCGCATAAACAAAAAAAAGTTCAATACACTTTTATTATCAAATTTTTCTACTTGTCCTTTATTTTCTAATAGATTTCCAAGCCCTCTGTGATATTCATTATACCGGTCCTATCACGGAGGGCTACCTAGGTACTTTGCTCGTGAAAACGCATGGTAGTGTGCGCATGTGCTGTTCCTTATAGCTTAAGTCACTGGTAATCTATCATGCTCACTATGGCACTGGGAGAATTACTAGTCCTGTGACCGCCCACTCTGCAGAAAGTTACACGGTAGCTGCAGGACTAGTAGCAACATTTCTATTTGATTACCAGCAAAATCAAATCAAAACTTTAAATGACAAAACAAATGGAGTGCTGCTTTTTATGATGCAGGCAGGCTTTAGCCTGCCGGTGTGTATCAGCGTGCTAGCAGTACTTGTGTCTGCTGTGCCCCTGTTCTATCAGGTTAGCAAACATAGATCAGCAAACGGAAGTGACGTTCCGTCAGCTGTCAGATCGCTAATACTCACCTCGCATGTGCTTCTCCACTGCAGCACATTTCAATCCCAGCACGTCACAAATTACTATCTACCCATCAGATTCTTGGACACTTTTAAAGCCGTGGCCGGACTTTTAGCCGACGGACACTTGGCCGACGGACACTTGGCTGACGGACATTTGGCCGATGGACATTTGGCCGAAACACAAGTGGCTGTCAGATAACAGTCCGGCATGAGATAGATAGATGTGATAGATAGATAGATACATAGATTAGATAGATAGATCAATAGATGCAATAGATACATTTGATAGATACGATAGATAGATAGATTTGATAGATAAATAGATAGATTTGATAGATAGATAATTTCCCAGACAGAGAATTACAAAACGTGCGGCCTGGGACCCATGGTAAGGTTCCCAGAGGCAGTTGCGGCGCCAGAGGCTCTGATTGGAACTGAGCACCCTGGAACGCATCTGCCCTCGGCCGAAATCGGAACATTCTTTAGCTTTCTGTCTGTCAGCCAAATGTCCTTCGGCCAAATGTCCGTCTGCCAAATGTCCTTCTGCCAAATGTCCTTCTGCATTTTGTCAGAGCACCTTTAAAGCACATGCGCGCCTAGAGGTGTAGTTTGTATATGTAAGTCATGTAGTTTAATTTACAAGTGAAACAAGTCTCAGTTGCTAGCAAACATTATAGTATAGCTGTTTTTATAGTATCTTTTAGGATTACATTATTTGTGTTGCAGTCTTCTGTAATACATTTTAATGTGATTTGTTATTGCAGCAATATAAAAAAAAGTACTGTAGTTCTTTACAATTAAACTATTTCTTTTTATAGAAGACTGCACCACAAATAATGTAATAATAAAAAAAAAGTTTCTATATTTGTTTGGATTAGTTAATTCTACCAAAATTAGTTTGTATGTTATAATGTTCCACCACCAACAATACTATAAAAATAGCTATAATATAAAGTTTGCTAGACTTTTTTCACTTGGAAATTAAACTACATTTCCCAGCATGCCTTACATATACAAACTACACCTCTGTGTGCGCATGCGCTTTAGAAGTGTCCAAGAATCTGATGGGTAGATAGTAATTTGTGTCGTGCTGGGATTGGAATGTGATGCAGTGGACTGGAGGAGCACATGCACAATGAGTGTTGCCATCAGAACGCTGATGGAACATCACTTCCATTTGCTAATCTGATAGAACACCCTCCCCCCCCCCACTGAGAGACATTTGTTATTTTGTTGCTAATATATAATATACTAATGCTTGTGCCACTGCCTGCTTTAAAGAGAGATTAGATCAGAAGAATATAATATATATATATATACACATACACACTAACGCCTAGATTTAGAGTTCTGCGGCCAAAGGGGTGCGTTAGCTATGCATGCTTTTTTCTGGCCGCACCTTTTAAATACCGCTGGTATTTAGAGTTCACAGAAGGGCTGCATTAGGCTCCAAAAAAGGAGCGTATAGCATATTTACCGCAACTTCAACTCTCGATACCAGCGGTGCATACGGACGCGGCCAGCTTCAAAAACGTGCTCGTGCACGATTCCCCCATAGAAAACAATGGGGCTGTTTGAGCTGAAAAAAAACCTAACACCTGCAAAAAAGCCGCGTTCAGCTCCTAATGCAGCCCCATTGTTTTCTATGGGGAAACAAACAGTTACCGGTATCAGCGCTTTAGTCCTGGTGGTTAGTAGAAGGCAAACAATAAGCCGGTAGTTGTTATTTGGAAATTGGAGGTGCAAGAATCAACAGGCTGGCTGGTATGGACAACCCAGCTGATGAACCCGGAACCTCTGCAGTTCAGATCCGGGTGTGCTGCTGCCCGTAGTGGAAGGTGTGTGCTCTCAGGTTAGGGTTAGAAGGAGAGGAAGCGGGGATGCAGAGGGGGGAGAAAGATCCAGAAACATAAATCCAAAAAGGATGAGATAGAGAGAAATAAGGCTAACATTTTCAATTTGTCGAGCACCACTCTTAATGACAATGAAGTCAACCTTCTAGCCAAAGGGCTGAACTTTGCCCCCAAATCAGCACCAGATAAGTTTCAGACGTATATAGACATACAAAAGTACATCCGTAATCTTACACTTAAAAGGTATTTTATTAAAAGTGCCCCAAAAATATATAATCCAGTACAGATTAGCTTTAATGAGAAGGACTATAAAACTATAGGGGTCCTTAATGAATTACAAAATGATGGCACAGACTCATACCCCATAACCTTAGAGGATGAAGATCTTGGGGATCTCTCTATTCATGAGTCTAATGACTCAATTGAACATAGTAACTTAAAGAGGAAATCTAGTTTCTACCCATATTCGGCTCAGGGTGAATACATCAGCACCTTTAATAGACTAGTTTGTAGTGATTTAAAAAAATTGTGGGAAACTAAAAACAAAACTTGGGTAACCAAATATAATGATAATCTTTCTACACAGGAAAGAAATACTTTAAATTCACTCCAAAAAAACAATAATATCATAATAAGAGCAGCGGACAAGGGAGGAGGTGTCGTGGTACAAGACAGATGCGATCACCTCCAGGAGACTAATAATATACTTAGTGACACTCAAACTTACAAAAAAACAGAATTTATGCTTACCTGATAAATTACTTTCTCCAACGGTGTGTCCGGTCCACGGCGTCATCCTTACTTGTGGGATATTCTCTTCCCAAACAGGAAATGGCAAAGAGTCCCAGCAAAGCTGGTCACATGATCCCTCCTAGGCTCCGCCCACCCCAGTCATTCGACCGACGGACAGGAGGAAATATATATAGGAGAAACCATATGATACCGTGGTGACTGTAGTTAGAGAAAATAATTCATCAGACCTGATTAAAAAACCAGGGCGGGCCGTGGACCGGACACACCGTTGGAGAAAGTAATTTATCAGGTAAGAATAAATTCTGTTTTCTCCAACTTTGGTGTGTCCGGTCCACGGCGTCATCCTTACTTGTGGGAACCAATACCAAAGCTTTAGGACACGGATGAAGGGAGGGAGCAAATCAGGTCACCTAAATGGAAGGCACCACGGCTTGCAAAACCTTTCTCCCAAAAATAGCCTCCGAAGAAGCAAAAGTATCAAATTTGTAAAATTTGGCAAAAGTGTGCAGTGAAGACCAAGTCGCTGCCTTACATATCTGGTCAACAGAAGCCTCGTTCTTGAAGGCCCATGTGGAAGCCACAGCCCTAGTGGAGTGAGCTGTGATTCTTTCAGGAGGCTGCCGTCCGGCAGTCTCATAAGCCAATCGGATAATGCTTTTAAGCCAAAAGGAAAGAGAGGTAGAAGTCGCTTTTTGACCTCTCCTTTTACCAGAATAAACAACAAACAAGGAAGATGTTTGTCTGAAATCTTTAGTAGCCTCTAAATAGAATTTTAGAGCACGGACTACGTCCAAATTGTGTAACAAACGTTCCTTCTTTGAAACTGGATTCGGACACAAAGAAGGTACAACTATCTCCTGGTTAATATTTTTGTTGGAAACAACTTTCGGAAGAAAACCAGGCTTAGTAAGCAAAACCACCTTATCTGCATGGAACACCAGATAGGGCGGAGAACACTGCAGAGCAGATAACTCTGAAACTCTTCTAGCAGAAGAAATTGCAACCAAAAACAAAACTTTCCAAGATAATAAGTTAATATCTACGGAATGTAAGGGTTCAAACGGAACCCCTTGAAGAACTGAAAGAACTAGATTTAGACTCCAGGGAGGAGTCAAAGGTCTGTAAACAGGCTTGATCCTAACCAGAGCCTGAACAAATGCTTGAACATCTGGCACAGCTGCCAGTCTTTTGTGAAGTAAAACAGATAAAGCAGAGATCTGTCCCTTTAGAGAACTTGCAGATAATCCTTTCTCCAAACCTTCTTGTAGAAAGGATAGAATCTTAGGAATTTTTATCTTGTTCCATGGGAATCCTTTAGATTCACACCAACAGATATATTTTTTCCATATTTTATGGTAATTTTTTCTAGTTACAGGCTTTCTAGCCTGAATCAGAGTATCTATTACAGAATCTGAAAACCCACGCTTTGATAAAATCAAGCGTTCAATCTCCAAGCCGTCAGTTGGAGGGAAACCAGATTCGGATGTTCGAATGGACCCTGAACAAGAAGGTCCTGTCTCAAAGGTAGCTTCCATGGTGGAGCCGATGACATATTCACCAGGTCTGCATACCAAGTCCTGCGTGGCCACGCAGGAGCTATCAAGATCACAGAGGCCCTCTCCTGATTGATCCTGGCTACCAGCCTGGGGATGAGAGGAAACGGTGGGAATACATAAGCTAGGTTAAAGGTCCAAGGTGCTACTAGTGCATCTACTAGGGTCGCCTTGGGATCCCTGGATCTGGACCCGTAGCAAGGAACCTTGAAGTTCTGACGAGACGCCATCAGATCCATGTCTGGAATGCCCCATAATTGAGTTATTTGGGCAAAGATTTCCGGATGGAGTTCCCACTCCCCCGGATGGAATGTCTGACGACTCAGAAAATCCGCTTCCCAATTTTCCACTCCTGGGATGTGGATCGCAGACAAGTGGCAGGAGTGATCCTCCGCCCATTGAATTATCTTGGTCACTTCTTTCATCGCCAGGGAAGTCCTTGTTCCCCCCTGATGATTGATATATGCAACGGTCGTCATGTTGTCTGACTGAAACCTTAT
Source organism: Bombina bombina (assembly GCF_027579735.1). NCBI lineage: Eukaryota > Metazoa > Chordata > Amphibia > Anura > Bombinatoridae > Bombina > Bombina bombina. Next base: position 312,237,978 of record NC_069505.1, read on the forward strand.
GAATTTTGCCTTTGCTAGTTGAGGCCAAGCTCTGAGAGCATTGAATATTGCTCTCAGTTCCAGAATGTTTATCGGGAGAAGAGACTCTTCCCGAGACCATAGACCCTGAGCTTTCAGGGATTCCCAGACCGCGCCCCAGCCCACTAGGCTGGCGTCGGTCGTGACAATGACCCACTCTGGTCTGCGGAAGCTCATTCCCTGTGACAGATTGTCCAGGGTCAGCCACCAACGGAGTGAATCTCTGGTCTTTTGATCTACTTGAATCGTCGGAGACAAGTCTGTATAATCCCCATTCCACTGTCTGAGCATGCACAGTTGTAATGGTCTTAGATGAATTCGTGCAAAAGGAACTATGTCCATTGTTGCAACCATCAATACTATTACTTCCATGCACTGCGCTATGGAAGGACGAGGAACAGAATGAAGTACTTGACAAGAGCTTAGAAGTTTTGATTTTCTGACCTCTGTCAGAAAAATCCTCATTTCTAAGGAATCTATTATTGTTCCCAAGAAGGGAACTCTTGTTGACGGGGACAGAGAACTTTTTTCTTTGTTCACCTTCCATCCGTGAGATCTGAGAAAGGCTAGGACGATGTCCGTATGAGCCTTTGCTTTTGACAGGGACGACGCTTGAATCAGGATGTCGTCCAAGTAAGGTACTACTGCAATGCCCCTTGTTCTTAGAACCGCTAGAAGGGACCCTAGTACCTTTGTGAAAATCCTTGGAGCAGTGGCTAATCCAAATGGAAGTGCCTTAAGCGAACCTTAGGAACTGATGATGTTCCTTGTGGATAGGAATATGTAGGTACGCATCCTTTAAATCCACGGTAGTCATAAATTGATTTTCCTGGATAGTAGGTAGGATCATTCGAATAGTTTCCATTTTGAACGATGGTACCCTGAGAAATTTGTTTAGAATCTTTAGATCCAAAATTGGTCTGAATGTTCCCTCTTTTTTGGGAACTATGAACAGATTGGAATAAAATCCCATTCCTTGTTCTCTTATTGGAACTGGATGTATCACTCCCATCTTTAACAGGTCTTCTACACAATGTAAGAATGCCTGTCTCTTTATTTGGTTTGAAGATAATTGAGACCTGTGGAACCTTCCCCTTGGGGGTAGTTCCTTGAATTCCAGGAGATAACCTTGAGAAACTATTTCTAGCGCCCAAGGATCCTGAACATCTCTTGCCCAAGCCTGAGCAAAGAGAGAAAGTCTGCCCCCCACTAGATCCGGTCCCGGATCGGGGGCTATCCCTTCATGCTGTTTTGGTAGCAGTGGTAGGCTTCTTTGCCTGCTTACCCTTGTTCCAGCCTTGCATTGGTTTCCAGGCTGGTTTGGGTTGTGAAGTATTACCCTCTTGCTTAGAGGATACAGAATTAGAGACTGGTCCGTTTCTGCGAAAGGGACGAAAATTAGGCTTATTATTAGCCTTAAAAGACCTATCCTGTGGCAGGGCATGGCCCTTTCCCCCAGTGATGTCTGAAATAATCTCTTTCAAATCAGGTCCAAATAATGTTTTACCCTTGAAAGGAATGTTAAGCAATTTTGTCTTGGAAGACACATCCGCTGACCAAGACTTTAGCCAAAGCACTCTGCGCGCCCGACAGCAAACCCTGAATTTTTCGCCGCTAATCTAGCTAATTGCAAAGCGGCATCTAAAACAAAAGAGTTAGCCAATTTAAGTGCTTGAACTCTGTCCATAACCTCCTCATACGAAGATTCTTTACTGAGCGATTTTTCTAGTTCCTCTAACCAGAAACACGCTGCCGTAGTGACAGGAACAATGCATGAAATTGGTTGTAGAAGGTAACCTTGCTGTACAAAAATCTTTTTAAGCAAACCCTCTAATTTCTTATCCATAGGATCTTTGAAAGCACAACTATCTTCGATAGGAATAGTAGTGCGTTTGTTTAGAGTAGAAACCGCCCCCTCGACCTTGGGGACTGTCTGCCATAAGTCCTTTCTGGGGTCGACTATAGGAAATAATTTCTTAAATATAGGGGGGGGAACAAAAGGTATGCCGGGCCTTTCCCACTCTTTATTTACTATGTCCACCACCCGCTTGGGTATAGGAAAAGCGTCGGGGGGCACCGGAACCTCTAGGAACTTGTCCATCTTACATAATTTCTCTGGAATGACCAAATTGTCACAATCATCCAGAGTAGATAACACCTCCTTAAGCAGTGCGCGGAGATGTTCTAATTTAAATTTAAATGTCACAACATCAGGTTCAGCTTGATGAGAAATTTTTCCTGAATCTGAAATTTCTCCATCAGACAAAACCTCCCTCATGGCCCCTTGAGATTGGTGTGAGGGTATGTCAGAACAGTTATCATCAGCGTCCTCTTGCTCTTCAGTGTTTAAAACAGAGCAATCGCGCTTTCTCTGATAAGTAGACATTTTGGATAAAAGATTTGCTATGGAGTTATCCATTACAGCCGTTAATTGTTGCATGGTAATAAGTATTGGCGCACTAGATGTACTAGGGGCCTCCTGTGTGGGCATAACTGGTGTAGACACAGTAGGGGATGATGTAGTATCATGTTTACTCCCCTCATTTGAGGAATCATCTTGGGCAATATCATTATCTGTGGCATTACTGTCCTTACTTTGTTTGGACACTATGGCACAATTATCACATACATTTAAATGGGGAGACACATTGGCTTTCATACATATAGAACATAGCTTATCTGATGGTACAGACATGTTAAACAGGCTTAAACTTGTCAACAAAGCACAAAAAACGTTTTAAAATAAAACCGTTATTGTCACTTTAAATTTCAAACTGAAAACACTTTATTACTGAATATGTGAAAAAGTATGAAGGAATTGTTCAAAATTCACCAAAATTTCACCACAGTGTCTTAAAGCATTAAAAGTATTGCACACGAAATTTCAGAGCTTTAACCCTTAAATTAACGGAACCGGAGCCGTTTTTACATTTAACCCCTATACAGTCCCAGAATGAGGCTCTGTCTATAACTAGAAAGGCCCCCATCTGAAAAAGGTGTCCAACACAGTGCCTGCCGTTTTTCTAAACATTCCCCAAGATTATAATACCAATAATTAGTTAGAATCTGCATAATATGCCTAGTAAAGCAATTGTTTTAGCCCAGAAAAATGTCTACCAGTTTTTAAGCCCTTTTTGAAGCCCTTTATTCTTTTATGTTTAACTAAGAAAATGGCTTACCGGTCCCCATGAGGGGAAATGACAGCCTTCCAGCATTACATGGTCTTGTTAGAAATATGGCTAGTCATACCTTAAGCAGAAAAGACTGCTAACTGTTTCCCCCAACTGAAGTTACTTCATCTCAACAGTCCTGTGTGGAAACAGCAATCGATTTTAGTTACTGTCTGCTAAAATCATCTTCCTCTTACAAACAGAAATCTTCATCCTTTTCTGTTTCAGAGTAAATAGTACATACCAGCACTATTTTAAAATAACAAACACTTGATAGAAGAATAAAACTACATTTAAACACGAAAAAACTCTTAACCATCTCCGTGGAGATGTTGCCTGTGCAACGGCAAAGAGAATGACTGGGGTGGGCGGAGCCTAGGAGGGATCATGTGACCAGCTTTGCTGGGACTCTTTGCCATTTCCTGTTGGGGAAGAGAATATCCCACAAGTAAGGATGACGCCGTGGAGCGGACACACCAATGTTGGAGAAACTATATTTTGATCCCACTCAAAAATACAAAAAATAACTTTTTTCTATTTTGAAGGATGCAAAAAATAACGACATTTTAAATAATGATGAATTTAACTTTTTAATGGAATTGCATCCATCAATACCTACTTTTTACCACTTGCCTAAGGTGCACAAGACCTTAGTAGCACCTCCCGGTAGGCCAATCATATCGGGTATAGGCTCCCTTACTAATAACCTTTCAATTTATATCGATCATTACCTCCAACCCCTTGTTAAAGAAACTAAGACCTACCTGAGAGACACCCTACACACCATCAACATCTTTGAGGGATTTGAGTGGCAAGATGACTATGTTTGGATAACATGCGATGTGTCCTCCTTGTACACCTGTATCCCCCATGACTCAGGAGTCAAGGCGGTACAGGAGACATTACAAAAGGCAAATTTTGTTCCAAAACACTTAGACTTTATTCTAATGGGCATCAGATTCATACTGAATCATAATTATTTCGTTTTCGAGAAACAATTTTTCTGTCAAATACAAGGGACTGCGATGGGGACTACATTTGCCCCATCGTATGCCAATATTTATATGGACAATTTTGAATCTAAGCACATTTGGGCCAACAATCCCCACAGCAGCAATTTAATCAAGTACCATCGGTACATAGATGATATCGTTATTATTTGGAGGGGGTCAGAAACTAGCTGTGGGGAACTGTTGAACCATATGAACAATAACAACTATAATCTTAAATTCACTTCCAAAATAGATAAACAAAAAGTAGAATTCTTGGACTTAGTGTTATTTGTGGACAAGAATCAGAAAATAGCAGTTTCCAACTACCGCAAACCAACTGACAAAAATGGGTTCTTGAACGCAAAAAGCGGCCACCTATCTAGGTGGAAAATGAATATTCCACTAGGTCAGTACCAGCGGATCAAAAGGAACTGCACCAAAGATTCCGATTATTACAGAGAAGAAGCAATTTTGGATAATAGATTTAAGGAGAAAGGCTATGATCCGAAAGATTTACAAAAGGCAAAAGAAAGGGTCAGAATTATGGATAGAACAAGCATTCTACAACCTAAAATTAGAGCCAAACAGAATAATCACAATCCTAATAGGGAAGTCAGGTTTGTCACTACATACAATCAAGGCAGTAGAGACATTCAAAATGTTTTAAGAAAACATTGGGGAATATTAAAAGCAGACCCCATTTTAGGAGACCTGAAAAATATTTTAGCTCCCACCAAATTACGCAGCACCTTAAGAGATAAAATTGCACCTACAACTTGGCTGGAACAAAAACCAGGAACATATAGATGTGGGGTGAATAGGTGTGGAATGTGTAGCTACATTAAAACAGGGAATTCTTTTATAAACCACAATGGATCAAAATCCTTTAAAATGAAATATAAATGTAATTGCGGCACCAATTACGCCGTTTATCTTCTTAGTTGTAAATGTAATCTTATCTATATTGGAAGAACGAAAAGGAATGTACGCACTAGACTCAGTGAGCATGTCAATAACATTAAGATAGGTCTAACTACACATAGCGTATCAGAACACTTTAGGCTACACCACAATGAAGACCCCAGTTCTTTAAAAATACAAATAATAGATTGGATCCCAGCAAATAAATTTCCCAATAGACTCCTCACATTGAGACGCAGGGAGTCATATTGGATTTACCAACTTGACTCCATGCAGCCCCACGGTCTCAATGTAGATTTAGATTTACAAGCTTTTATGTGACATTTAATTTCTAACTCTCTATACTTGCTGTTTCACTTTAGGACTAAGGGATTTTTTCTAAATATCTTAAATTTTTTAATATTCTTAATATTTTTTATTACACAATTTTTTATGTATCCCTTTAGGCTATTTTAGAAATGATTTTAATAATACTTCTAAATAATCATTTTAATACAATTGGTACTGTTATAAATATTTTTATTACATGTTTTTTAGTTACTATGTGCAATAGTAGCAACAATCAGGACTTTGTTTAATTGGTATTGGACTCAGCCTTACATAATTAGTTTGCACAATTAGCAAGGTCTTTGATTGGCTGAGAATCCTTTTACCACCCACAGTGGCTCTCTTTTATAAAGCAGGTTTGAGCCCTGTGAGGCAGTCAGCTTATTACCATTTTGATTATACTCTTGAAAAAGTCTGAGCGAACTCAGACGAAACGTACGTAGAGTTTTCTGTACTATACCACCAGGAGCAATTATAGTTCCAGCACCTCTCACCCAGACCTAGCATTATCCGACTGAGATGTTTGTGCCTGGGCTATGAATACGACTACCCAACTGGAGGGATCATTTTAACCTATTTTGCTGTTTTATCTTCTAAACGTTTGTGAGTATGTATTGTGTACTTGCACTTATGTCTCAATAAATTACCCTGCACTTGAATTGGGCTGCGCCTGTCTTCTACTTTGTCCTATTTTCTATGGGGAAACACTTCCTACGTCTGCACCTAACACCCTAACATGTACCCCGAGTCTAAACACCCCTAACCTTACACTTATTAACCCCTAATCTGCCGCCCCCGCTATCGCTCACACCTGCATATTTTTTTAACCCCTAATCTCCCGCTCTGTAAATCACCTACATTATACCTATGTACCCCTAATCTGCTGCCCCTAACACCGCCGACCCCTATATTATATTTATTAACCCCTAATCTGCCCCCCACAACGTCGCCGCCACTACCTACACTTATTAACCCCTAATCTGCCGACCGGACTGCGCCGCTATTATAATAAAGTTATTAACCCCTAATCCGCCTCACTCCCGCCTCAATAACCCTATAATAAATAGAATTAACCCGTAATCTACCCTCCCTAACATCGCCGACACCTAACTTCAAACATTAACCCCTAATCTGCCGACTGGAGCTCACCGCTATTCTAATAAATGTATTAACCCCTAAAGCTAATTCTAACCCTAACCCTAACACCCCCCTAAGTTAAATATAATTTTTATCTAACAAAATAAATTAACTATTATTAAATAACTTATTCCTATTTAAAGCTAAATACTTACCTGTAAAATAAACCCTAATATAGCTACAATATAAATTATAATTATATTGTAGCTATTTTAGGATTAATATTTATTTTACAGGCAACTTTGTAATTATATTAACCAGGTACAATAGCTATTAAATAGTTAATAACTATTTAATAGTTACCTAGTTAAAATAATTACAAAATTACCTGTAAAATAAATCCTAACCTAAGTTACAATTAAACCTAACACTACACTATCAATAAATAAATTAAATAAAATACCTACAATTATCTACAATTAAACCTAACACTACACTATCAATAAATTAATTAAATACAATACCTACAAATAAATACAATGAAATAAACTAACTAAAGTACAAAAAATAAAAAAGAACTAAGTTACAAAAAATAAAAAAATATTTACAAACATTAGAAAAATATTACAACAATTTTAAACTAATTACACCTACTCTAAGCCCCCTAATAAAATAACAAAGCCCCCCAAAATAAAAAAATGCCCTACCCTATTCTAAATTAAAAAAGTTCAAAGCTCTTTTACCTTACCAGCCCTGAACAGGGCCCTTTGCGGGGCATGCCCCAAAGAATTCAGCTCTTTTGCCTGTAAAAAAAACACATCTATCAAGCCGCATCTTCAATCTTCTTTCTTCTGGAGCGGAGCCATCTTCTTTCCAACCGACGAGGATCCAACCTCTTCAACCGACGCCTACTCGCCGAATGACGGTTCCTTTAAATGACGTCATCCAAGATGGCGTCCCTCGAATTCCGATTGGCTGATAGGATTCTATCAGCCAATTGGAATTAAGGTAGGAATATTCTGATTGGCTGATGGAATCAGCCAATCAGAATCAAGTTCAATCCGATTGGCTGATCCAATCAGCCAATCAGATTGAGCTCGCATTCTATTGGCTGATCGGAACAGCCAATAGAATAGAATAGAATGCGAGCTCAATCTGATTGGCTGATTGGATCAGCCAATCGGATTGAACTTGATTCTGATTGGCTGATTCCATCAGCCAATCAGAATATTCCTACCTTAATTCCAATTGGCTGATAGAATCCTATCAGCCAATCGGAATTCGAGGGACGCCATCTTGGATGACGTCATTTAAAGGAACCGTCATTCGGCGAGTAGGCGTCGGTTGAAGAGGTTGGATCCTCGTCGGTTGGAAAGAAGATGGCTCCGCTCCAGAAGAAAGAAGATTGAAGATGCGGCTTGATAGAAGACTTCATCCCGATGATGGACTTCCGACTTCAGCCCAATGATGGAGTTCTTCAGCCGCCGCTTGGATCAAGACTTCAGCCCGAGGATGGACGTCACTCTTCAGCCCCCCGCTTGGGCTTGGATCAAGACTTCGGACCCTCTTCTGGACCGATCGGTGAACCTGGTATGGTGAAGATAAGGTAGGAAGATCTTCAGGGGCTTAGTGTTAGGTTTATTTAAGGGGGGTTTGGGTTAGATTAGGGGTATGTGGGTGGTGGGTTGTAATGTTGGGGGGGGGTATTGTATGTGTTTTTTTTACAGGCAAAAGAGCTGAATTCTTTGGGGCATGCCCCGCAAAGGGACCTGTTCAGGGCTGGTAAGGTAAAAGAGATTTGAACTTTTTTAATTTAGAATAGGGTAGGGCATTTTTTTATTTTGGGGGGCTTTGTTATTTTATTAGGGGGCTTAGAGTAGGTGTAATTATTTTAAAATTGTTGTAATATTTTTCTAATGTTTGTAAATATTTTTTTATTTTTTGTAACTTAGTTCTTTTTTATTTTTTGTACTTTAGTTAGTTTATTTATTTGTATTTATTTGTAGATATTGTATTTAATTAATTTATTGATCGTGTAGTGTTAGGTTTAATTGTAACTTAGGTTAGGATTTATTTTACAGGTAATTTTGTAATTATTTTAACTATTTTAGCTATTAAATAGTTCTTAACTATTTAATAGCTATTGTACCTGGTTAGAATAAATACAAAGTTACCTGTAAAATAAATATTAATCCTAAAATAGATATAATATAATTATAATTTATATTGTAGCTATATAAGGGTTTATTTTACAGGTAAGTATTTAGATTTAAATAGGAATAATTTATTTAATAAGAGTTAATTTATTTCGTTAGATTTAAATTATATTTAACTTAGGGGGGTGTTAGTGTTAGGGTTAGACTTAGCTTTAGGGGTTAATCCATTTATTACAGTAGCGGCGAGATTTGGTCGGCAGATTAGGGGTTAATAATTGAAGTTAGGTGTCGGTGATGTTAGGGAGGGCAGATTAGGGGTTAATTCTATTTATTATAGGGTTATTGAGGCGGGGGTGAGGCGGATTAGGGGTTAATAACTTTATTATAGTAGCGGTGCGGTCCGCTCGGCAGATTAGGGGTTAATAAGTGTAGGCAGGTGGAGGCGACGTTGAGGGGGGCAGATTAGGGGTTAATAAATATAATATAGGGGTCGGCGGTGATAGGGGCAGCAGATTAGGGGTACATAAGGATAACGTAGGTGGCGGTCGGCAGATTAGGGGTTAAAAAAAATTAATCGAGTGGCGGCGATGTGGGGGGACCTCGGTTTAGGGGTACATATTTAGTTTATGTGTGTTAGTGTACTTTAGAGCACAGTAGTTAAGAGCTTTATAAACCGGCGTTAGCCCAGAAAGCTCTTAACTACTGACTTTTTTCTGCGGCTGGAGTTTTGTCGTTAGATTTCTAACGCTCACTTCAGCCCCGACTCTAAATACCGGCGTTAGAAAGATCCCATTGAAAAGATAGGATACGCAAATGACGTAAGGGGATCTGCGGTATGGAAAAGTCGCGGCTGCAAAGTGAGCGTTAGACCCTTTCCTGACTGACTCCAAATACCGGCGGTAGCCCAAAACCAGCGTTAGGAGCCTCTAACGCTGGTTTTGACGGCTACCGCCCAACTCTAAATCTAGGCCTTAGTGTGTATATATATATATATATATATATATATATATATATATATATATACACATACACATACATACACACACACACACACACTAAGTGTTTATGTATATATATATATATATATATATATATAAATAAAACTTACTGAAAACATAATTGTTTTCAGTAAGTTAATGTTTAAATAAACAAGTTCTCAATTTTTATTAATTAGTCATATTACTTGTAAGGTGAAAAAGTTCCTTACATAGCTGCTAGTGGCTGCTGATGGACTGGTTGTGTCTCTTAAAAGGGACATTTTTGTTTTCAGTACTAAGTTAATAATAAAAAAATAAAAAACTCTAAAAATGCTAACTTTTTTTAAAGTTTACTACTTACATACTCCTAGATAAGGAGTTTTGTGCTAAATAGGGTGCAAAACGAACAGCAAAAAAGTTGCGGTATTTCACTTTCCATAGCGCTGCCATTACGAGTTACTGAAAAGCCTCCTTGTGCGTGCGATATGGTGTCGATAAGCTCCATACCACACAAAAGCCAAGGGCTGCTTTGACGTGCTCGTGCACGCTTTACCCCATAGACACCTGAAGTGCGGAATGAAAAATCTCCGTAACGCAACCCCATTGATGTCTATGGGGAAAAAAAGTTACGTTTAAACCTAACACCCTAACATAAACCCCAAGTCTAAACACCCCTAATCCGCCACCCCCGACATCGCCGACACCTAAATAAAGTTATTAACCCCTAATCTGTTGCTCCCTACATTGCCAACATTAATAAAAGATATTAACCCCTAATCAGCCACTTCCCGACATCGCCGCCACTAAATAAAATGATTAGCCCCTAAACCTCCGGCCTCCCATATCGCCGCTACTAAATAAAGCTATTAATCCCTAAACTTCCGGCCCCCCACATCGCAGCCACTAAATAAACCTGTTAACCCCTAAATCACCATCCCCCCACATCGCAAAACACTAAATTAAACTATTAACCCCTAAACCTAACACCCCCCCTAACTTTAAATTACAATTACAATATAACTATATTTGAATAAATAAAAACTTACCTGTGAAATAAAAATAAACCTAACATTAAACTATAAACTAACCTAACATAACTATTCTAATAAAATAAAAAAATACTATCAATTAAAAAATCTAAATAACAAATTTAAAAAAACCTAACACTACGAAAAAAAATTCTAATATTACAAAAAATAATAAACACTAAATTACGAAAAATAAAAAACACCAAGCTTACAAAAAATAAACAAAATGATCAAAAATAAAAACAATTACACCTAATCTAATAGCCCTATAAAAATAAAAAAGCCCCCAAAATAAAAACACCCCTTAACCTACAACAAACTACCAATAGCCCTTAAAAGGACCCTTTGTAGGGCATTGCCCTAAGTTAAACAGCTCTTTTACCTGTAAAAAAATACAAAGTCCCCCCAACAGTGAAACCCACCAACCAACCAACCCCCCAAAATCAAGAACCTAACACTAAAAAAAACATAAGCTACCCATTATACCTAAAGGGGCATTTGTATGGGCATTGCCCTTAAAAGGGCATTCAGCTCTTTTACAATTGCCAAAAGCCCTAATCTAAAATAAAAATACACCCAAAAAAAAAAATAAAAAAAAATAACACTAACCCCACGGCTCCTGAAGTCCAGACATCCAGGCGGCAAGAAGTCTTCATCCAGGCAGCGACACCTTCATCCATCTCGGGGACGTCTTCTATCTTCATCCCGGGAGCACAGAACTATCCTGGAAGCCGATCCCATCCTGTGCAGAGCGTCCTCTTCATACGGTCATCGTCGTACACTGAAGTTGAATGCAAGGTAGCCGTTTCAAAATGGCGTACCTTGCATTCCTATTGGCTGATCTGATTCTCCAAATTCTAATCAGCCAATAGGATAAGAGCTTCTGAAATGGTATTGGCTGTTCAAATCAGGTTTAGGGGTCAATAGTTTCGTGTTTTGCGATGTGGGGGGCCGGCGATTTAAGAGTTAATAGATTTATTTATTGGCGGTGATGTGGGAGGCCGGAGGTTTAAGGGTTAATAACTTTATTATAGTGTTGGCGGTGTTGGGGAGAGAAGCGGTTTAGGTGTTAATATATGTAAATAGTGTTGGCGATGTTGGTGGGTGGCAGATTAGGGGTTACTAGGTTTAATATAGTGTTTGTGATGCGGGAAGTTGGTAGTTTAAGGGTTAATAGGTAGTTTATAGGTGTTAGTTTACTTTTTAACATTTTAGTTATGAGTTTTGTGAAACATTTTTGTTTTGCAAAATCCATAACTGCTGGTCTCAAATGGCGGTATGGATCGTGTCGGTATAGGCTGTAACGCAAGCATTTTAGCCAGACCACACAACCTGTAATACCGGCGCTATGAATATGCCACACAAAAAAAATTTTGGAGTGCGGAATGGACGTTGCGTTAAAATGCTTGTGGTATAGCTATCCCGCAGTTTAAAACAATTTTTTTTTTTTTTTAAAGAAACAAAAATTTAGGATGCAACGAAAAAATATTCTGTGCACATCCCTAGTCTTTAGCACTCTATGGCAGCGTTTCTCAACCGCGGTCCTCAAATACCCCCAACAGGCCAGGTTTTTATCATAGCTGAATCAGTGCACATGTGAAGTAATCAGCTGAGCAGTAACCATGGTTAGTAACCTGCTCTCACCCATAAACTGATTATTTCACCTGTACACTGATTCAGCTATAATGAAAACCTGGCCTGTTGAGGGTACTTGAGGACCCCGGTTGAGAAAAAATGCACTAGGGCAGCAGTATTTGCAGCAATATATTTATGTTATTGTTCCAAACACTGCTGCCATAAAGTGCTATATACACATGCACTTTTATGAGCTCCTATTAGCCTACCTCACTTCAACAAAGGATACAAAGAGAATTAAGTAAATTTGATTCTTTTTTTTGTAAACTGCATGCTCTATATAGGCTGTGAATGTTTAATTTTGACTGTACTTTCCCTTTAAGTGCTGACACTAATGTAACAGGATCATGCAAATATTAGCAGTATTAAATTATTGCATTAAAAACTTACATTCATCCAAAACCTCTCTGACCTAGTATGAACAAAGCACTTTTGTATTTCTGTGTTAACATCAAAACAACACAAGAACGGGGAAACCCTTTTAATATAACATACCTTTTATTAAAACAATTTAAATGAAGACTAGAGATTACAAACACAAAAATATGAATAGTAAAAAGGTATAATATAACACTGCCAAAGTAATTGTCCTGCAATAGCCTGCTTGATATAATAGCACTAAAACATATGTGCCTGTGTGAATATAAAAACAATTTGTATTTTGTAATAAACGTAACTGTGTAGGGTAAAATGTTGCATTCTTATCACTGGTATGTATCAATATTTATTGTTTGCTCGTTCCCCACGAGTAACTAGGTGTGAATTTGTTGTGTCACCTGTATATACTGAAGGTGATAGTAAATCTTAGCTCTTCTGAAAAGCTAGGATCTACCAGTGCAACAAATAAAGTAGACTTTCAGTCATGAAGTATAAAATACTTCATGCTAAAATTTCCTTTATTTTCCTGTAGCGTATGCTGTGCTGAGCGACTCAGGCCGCCTGCAGCAAAACACTATTTTTCAATGAGGTGATGTTTCCACCTCTTAGCCAATAGCCATGCGGCCCAGCTGGCATTATGCTTGATAGCTAGCACGCTATTGGCTAAGATCACCTCACTGCTGAATAGCATTCTGTAGTGGGTGGCATGAGGTGCTCAGTGCGGCGAACGCTGCAGAGAAATCAAGGAACTATTAGCATGAAGTATTTTATACTTCAAAACTGAAAGTCCCGTTTATTTTTTTATTATTTTATAATTGTTTTTAAGTTTTTATTTTTTTAATAAGGTTGTTAGGAAATACAGCATTGAAGCAAGCATTTTACAGAAATAATGATAGGTATAGTCACCATTATTATGGCATAGCAATAAAATACATAAATATGTCATTTCTAGATGCTGCTAACTTTTATCAATTAGGAGGATAATAAAAGAAACAACAGTAATTGAACTGAACATTATAAATTGGAACCTCTTTTTAAACATAGTTAATTCATCTCCTTATACAAAAGATCACTCAGGACCCAGGTGAACTGTAATTACACTTAGGGACCGAATTATCAAGCTCCGAATGGTCTAAACTCCATAACTTGTCTGCCTGCTCTGAGGCCGCGGACAGAAATCAACCCGATCGAGGATTGATTGACACCCCCTGCTAGCAGCCGATTGGCTGCGAATCTGCAGAGGGAGGTATTGCACAAGCAGTTTTGGTGTATGCTGTTGGCATTTATCGATATGCAGCGGACATGATACGCTACATCGTATCATGTCCGCTCGCACTTTAATAAATATGTCCCTTAGAAGAAGTTGAAGGATATAACGGTCAATCTTGGACCTTTAGACAACAACAAGACTATAAAGTAACATAATTAGTATACTGATATAATACAGTAGATTAAATATTTGAATATAGAACTAGTATGACATATATAAAACTAGTATGACAGTGCAGAATAGCATATGGTATTAAACTATCGCTTGTGCTAACTATAGAATAATAATTGAAAAACAAAGAATTTAAGAAGGCTGCTAAATTAGGGGAGACCAAAAGGATACCTGGTGCATGTAATAAATAAATATAATGAACAGCTAACTGTAGCGATCTCGTAATAAAGTCAAGTCACCTAAGATATTAATAAGTAATAATGGCAAATAGTAATATCCACAAATAATTGGTAAGTAGAAAACAAGAAAAACTTGGTATATGACTCAAAATATAATGAGCTTTCTAGGCTGTCTTATAATTGTAGGCTTTGAAGAAGGCAAATTGTGCCATACATTGCTGATGTAACAACATAAGTATCAAAGTCAGATCTTGCATATGTTACAGAGAGAGAGAATAAATGGTTCATACTTTATGACATCATTCTAAGGGAGTCGAAACAGTGGCTTAAAGGGACACTAAACCCAATATTTGTCTTCCATGATTGAGATAGAGCATGCAATTTTATGCAACTTTCTAATTTACTCCTATTATCAATTTTTCTTTCTTCTATTGCTATCTTTGGACCATTTTTGGTTAAGAACCTGGGTTATCCTTGCTTATTGGTGGGTAAATGTCAGCCTCCAATAAGCAAGCGCTATCCATGGTGCTGAACCTAAAATGGGCTGGCTGCTAAGATTTACATTCCTGCTTTTAAAATACTATAAATAAAGATAGCAAGAGAACGTAGAAAAATTGTTAATAGGAGTAAATTAGAAAGTTGCTTAAAATTGCACGCTCTATCTGAATCATGAAATAAACAATTTGGGTTCAGTGTCCCTTTAAGGGCAGAGATCAATATGTACACACCAGGAAGTTTTAAAAGCAGATAATTACTTGCAAAGGGATACAGTACATGAGGATGGACAAGCTTAAAACCTAACATCTCTAGTGTACTTTCTGATAATATAGGAACTTGTTATTTCCATTTACAGCCAGTAAAAAAGTCAAATGCTTTGGTTAAAGGAACAGTAAACCCAAAAATTTTCTTTTAGGATTCAGATAGAGAATGCAATTTTAAACAACATTCCAATTTACTTCTATTACCTAATTTGCTGCAATCTTTAGATATCCTTTGTTAAAGAAATATCAATGCACATTGGTGAGCCAATCACATGAGTCATCTATGTGCAGCCACCTATCAGAAGCTACGGAGCCTATCTAGATATGCTTTTCAGGAAAGAATATCAAGAGAATGAAGAAAATTAGAAAATAGAAGTAAATTAGAAAGTTGTTTAAAATGGTATTCTCTATCTGAATCATGAAAGAAAAAAATTTAGTTTAATGTCCCTTTAAAGGCAATCTATAGTATTCTCCCGCAATATATGAGTAATATATATATATATATATCAAACCCTTCTAGAGAAGAATATATAATAAGAGGCGGCCTTCAAGGGCTTAGAAATTAGCATGAGCCAACCTAGGTTTAGCTTTTAACTAAGAATACCAAGAGAACAAAGCAAATTTGATGATAAAAGTAATTTAAAATGACATGCCCTATCTGAATCATGAAAGTTTTATTTGGACTTTACTATCCCTTTAACAACGTTTACTATTAAATCTCTGGGTAAGTTTACTATGCGATCACAGTAAAACAACTCATTATGACTTTTTATGTCTTAACCTGCAGCTGGACAGTAGCTGAAGAATAACTGTTCACTGAACATTTACTATTATGAGCTGAAGAAATTTTGAGATAAAATATCTATTTTTTACATAGAGATGCTCAGGTGATATTTTCTTGTCAGCTTTTTGCAGCTATACTGCATCACTTTCAAGTGATTTATCATATGAGTATTATGTCTCATTAAGAAGAGAAACCCGTCATCCTTCCCAACCCTCCCCTAAACACCTATATGTTGCAGGACATCCAAAATGTTTGATGACGCCCTAAAACTATCTTTATCAGTACATTACATGAGAGAATAACAACCTTTTTAGCATGGAAACTTACCGTTAATTTGACTTTTAGGTTCTGGAGTAAAGATGTCATCATATTCATATTCTTTGTTATTATATTCATATTCTTTGTCTTCGTCATCAACAATTACATAAGAATCTGAGATGTATTCATCACAATTTTCTCCTTGCAGCTCTTCAATCTTCTCTAGAGGGGATATAAACATTTGGCTGTTTAAAGGGACAGTCTAGGCCAAAATAAACTTTCATGATTCAGATAGAGCATGTAATTTTAAACAATTTTCCAATTTACTTTTATCACCAATTTTGCTTTGTTCTCTTGGTATTCTTAGTTGAAAGCTTAACCTGGGAGGTTCATATGCTAATTTCTTAGACCTTGAAGACCACCTCTTTTCAGAATGCATTTTAACAGTTTTTCACCACTAGAGGGTGTTAGTTCACGTATTCCATATAGATAACACTGTGTTTGTGCACGTGAAGTAATCTGGGAGCAGGCACTGATTGGTTAAACTGCAAGTCTGTCAAAAGAACTGAAATAAAGGGTCAGTTTGCAGAGGCTTAGATACAAGATAATCACAGAGGTTAAAAGTATATTAATATAACTGTGTTGGTTATGCAAAACCGGGGAATGGGCAATAAAGGGATTATCTATCATTTAAAACAATAAAAATTCTGGTGTAGACTGTCCCTTTAAACACACTCTGACAATTATACCCTTACATTTATGGTGTCTTGTTACATTCGCCTAGATTTAGAGTTTGGCGTTAGCCGTCAAAACCAGCGTTAGAGGCTCCTAACGCTGGTTTTGGGCTACCGCTGGTATTTAGAGTCATGTAGGTAAGGGTCTAACGCTCACTTTGCAGCCGTGACTTTTCCATAACCTTACGTCAATTGCCTATCCTATCTTTTCAATAGGATCTTTCTAACGCCGGTATTTAGAGTCTTGGCTGAAGTGAGCATTAGAAATCTAACGACAAAACTCCAGCCGCAGAGAAAAGCCAGTAGTTAAGAGCTTTCTGGGCTAACGCCGGTTCATAAAACTCTTAACTACTGTGCTCTAAAGTACACTAACACCCATAAACTACCTATGTACCCCTAAACCGAGGCCCCCCCACATCGCCGCCACTCTATTAATTTTTTTTAACCCCTAATCTGCCGACCGCACACCGCCGCCACCTACGTTCTAATTATGTACCCCTAATCTGCTGCCCCTAACACCGCCGACCCCTATATTATATTTATTAACCCCTAATCTGCCACCCCCAACGTCGCTGCTACCTTACCTACAATTATTAACCCCTAATCTGCCGAACGGACCTCATCGCTACTATAATAAAGTTATTAACCCCTAATCCGCCTCACTAACCTTATAATAAATAGTATTAACCCCTAATCTGCCCTCCCTAAAATCACTGACACCTAACCCTTAATCTGCCGAACGGACCTTACCGATACTCTATTAAATTTATTAACCCCTAAAGCTAAGTCTAACCCTAACACCCCCCCTAAGTTAAACATAATTTTAATCTAATGAAATAAACTCTTATTAAATAAATTATTCCTATTTAAAGCTAAATACTTACCTGTAAAATAAACCCTAATATAGCTACAATATAAATTATAATTATATTGCAGCTATTTTAGGATTAATATTTATTTTACAGGCAACTTTGTATTTATTTTAACTAGGTACAATAGCTATTAAATAGTTAATAACTATTTAATAGCTACCTAGTTAAAATAATTACAAAAATTACCTGTAAAATAAATCCTAACCTAAGTTACAATTAAACCTAACACTACACTATCAATAAATTAATTACATAAAATACCTACAAATAAATACAATTAAATAAACTAACTAAAGTACAAAAAAATAAAAAAAGAACTAAGTTACAAAAAATAAAAAAAATATTTACAAACATTAGAAAAAGATTACAACAATTTTAAGCTAATTACACCTACTCTAAGCCCCCTAATAAAATAACAAAGCCCCCCAAAATAAAAAAATGCCCTACCCTATTCTAAAATTAAAATAGAAAAGCTCTTTTACCTTACCAGCCCTTAAAAGGGCCTTTTGCGGGGCATGCCCCAAAGAAAACAGCTCTTTTGCCTGTAAAAAATAACATACAATACCCCCCCAACATTACAACCCACCACCCACATACTCCTAATCTTACCCAAACCCCCCTTAAATAAACCTAACACTAAGCCCCTGAAGATCATCCTACCTTATCTTCACCACGCCGGGTATCACCGATCCGTCCAGGCTCCGAAGTCTTCATCCAAGCCCAAGCGGGGGCTGAAGATGTCCATGATCCGGCTGAAGTCTTGGCCCAAGCGGGGGCTGAAGATGTCCATGATCCAGCTGAAGTCTTGGCCCAAGCGGGGGCTGAAGATGTCCATGATCCGGCTGAAGTCTTGATCCAAGCGGGAGCTGAAGAGGTCCATGATCCGGCTGAAGTCTTCTATCAAGCAGCATCTTCAATCTTCTTTCTTCCGGATCCATCTTCATCCCGCCGACGCGGAACATCCTTCTTCACCGACAACTTCCCGACGAATGACGGTTCCTTTAAGGGACGTCATCCAAGATGGTGTCCCTCGAATTCCGATTGGCTGATAGGATTCTATCAGCCAATCGGAATTAAGGTAGGAAAATTCTGATTGGCTGATTGAATCAGCCAATCAGATTCAAGTTCAATCCGATTGGCTGATTGGATCAGCCAATCAGATTGAGCTCGCATTCTATTGGCTGATTGGAACAGCCAATAGAATGCGAGCTCAATCTGATTGGCTGATTGGATCAGCCAATCGGATTGAACTTGAATCTGATTGGCTGATTCCATCAGCCAATCAGAATTTTCCTACCTTAATTCCGATTGGCTGATAAAATGGTAAAACATAAATGCAAAGAGACCAGCAGGAATTCTCTAAATGTTTTTGAGAGCAATGAAAAAACAAGTTAATTGTAATACTTTGCCCTACTCCTCCTGTTTGTTTGTTTTTTGTCTTGTTTGTCTAAGTATCCGGTCAGATCTAAGGAACTCTTTGTATTCACTAAAAAGGAACAATCAGCAGAGTGATCTTGCTGAGACATAAGTAAATATTCCTTACAAGTGTTTTGAACATTTACATAAGTCTTTTTTTCTGCTATTAATGTAGTCTTCTATGGATTAACAAAAGTCACTAGGGAGTGCTACACTTCTTAAGATTTGTAAAATGAAGGAATGCTTGAAACATATGAAGAGAAAAAAAGGAAAAGAAAGAAAGGAGAGGAAAAGAAGGAGGGAGGGAAGGAAAAAGAAAAGAAGGAAGGAGAGGAAAGAAAAGAGAGAGTGCAAGTGTGAGAGAGAGCGCGTACGCGAGAGAGAGAGAGAGAGAAAGTGCGAGAGACCGCAAGAGAGAGAGCAAGAGAGAGAGCGAGCGTGAGAGAGCGAGAGAGCGAGCGAGTGAGAGAGCAAGAGAGAGCGCGCGAGAGAAAGAGACCGCAAGAGAGAGTGCCTGAGAGAGAAAGAGAGCGCGCGAGAGAAAAAGAGCGCAAGAGAGAGAGTGCGCGAGAGAACGAGAGAGAGCGCGAGAGAGAGCGCGAGAGAACGAGAGAGAGCGCGAGAGAGAGCGCGAGAGAGCACGAGAGATAGAGAGCGCGAGAGAGAGCGTGAGAGAGAGAGAGCGCAAGAGAGCGCAAGAGAGAGAGCGCAAGAGAGCGCAAGAGAGAGAGAGCGCAAGAGAGAGAGAGCGCGAGAGAGAGCACGAGAGAGAGCGAGCGAGAGAGCGAGAGCGCGCGCGAGAGAGAGAAAGCGCGAGAGAGAGAGAGCGTGAGAGAGAGCGCGAGAGAGAGCGAGAGAGAGAGAACGCGAGAGAGAGAAAAATAAATAAATAAAGAAAGAAAGAGAGAGTGTGAGAGAGAGAGAAATAGATCGAGAAAAAAAAAGAGAAAAAAAGAGGAAAAACGAGAGAAAGGAAAAAACATAATTTATGCTTACCTGATAAATTTATTTCTCTTGTAGTGTATCCAGTCCACTGATCATCCATTACTTATGGGACATTAACTCCTCCCCAACAGGAAGTGCAAGAGGATTCACCCAGCAGAGCTGCTATATAGCTCCTCCCCTAACTGCCATTACCAGTCATTCGACCGAAAACATGCAGAGAAAGGAAAACCATAGGGTACAGTGGTGACTGTAATTTAATGGAAAAATTACCTGCCTTAAAGTGACAGGGCGGGCCGTGGACTGGATACACTACAAGAGAAATAAATTTATCAGGTAAGCATAAATTATGTTTTCTCTTGTTAAGTGTATCCAGTCCACGGATCATCCATTACTTATGGGATACCAATACCTAAGCTAAAGTACACGGATGACTGGAGGGACAGGCAGGCTCTTTATACGGAAGGAACCACTGCCTGAAGAACCTTTCTCCCAAAAACAGCCTCCGAAGAAGCAAAAGTGTCAAATTTGTAAAATTTGGAAAAAGTATGAAGAGAAGACCAAGTTGCAGCCTTGCAAATCTGTTCAACAGAAGCCTCATTCTTAAAGGCCCAAGTGGAAGCCACAGCTCTAGTAGAATGTGCTGTAATTCTTTCAGGAGGCTGCTGTCCAGCAGTCTCATAGGCTAACCGTATTATGCTACGAAGCCAAAAGGAGAGAGAGGTAGCCGAAGCTTTTTGACCTCTCCTCTGACCAGAATAAACGACAAACAGGGAAGACGTTTGTCGAAAATCCTTAGTTGCCTGTAGATAAAATTTCAGGGCACGGACTACATCTAGATTGTGTAGCAGACGTTCCTTTTTCGAAGAAGGATTAGGACACAAAGATGTAACCACAATCTCTTGATTGATATTCCTGTTAGTGACCACCTTAGGTAGGAACCCAGGTTTAGTAAGCAGAACTACCTTGTCTGAATGAAAAATCAGATAAGGAGAATCACAATGTAAGGCAGATAACTCAGAGACTCTTCGAGCCGAGGAAATCGCCATTAAAAACAGAACTTTCCAAGATAACAACTTGATATCAATGGAATGAAGGGGTTCAAACAGAACCCCCTGTAAAACATTAAGAACTAAGTTCAAACTCCATGGTGGAGCAACAGTTTTAAACACAGGCTTGATCCTAGCTAAAGCCTGACAAAAAGCTTGAACGTCCGGAACTTCTGACAGACGTTTGTGTAAAAGAATGGACAGAGCTGAAATCTGTCCCTTTAAGGAACTAGCGGATAAACCCTTTTCTAAACCTTCTTGTAGAAAAGACAATATCCTCGGAATCCTAACCTTACTCCATGAGTAACTCTTGGATTCGCACCAATATAAGTATTTGCGCCATATCTTATGGTAAATCTTTCTGGTAACAGGCTTCCTAGCCTGTATTAAGGTATCAATAACTGACTCAGAAAAACCACGTTTTGATAAAATCAAGCGTTCAATTTCCAAGCAGTCAGCTTCAGAGAAATTAGATTTTGATGTTTGAAGGGACCCTGGATCAGAAGGTCCTGTTTCAGAGGTAGCGACCAAGGTGGACAGGATGACATGTCCACTAGATCTGCATACCAAGTCCTGCGTGGCCATGCAGGCGTTATTAGAATCACTGATGCTCTCTCCTGTTTGATTCTGGCAATCAATCGAGGAAGCATCGGGAAAGGTGGAAACACATAAGCCATCCCGAAGGTCCAAGGTGCTGTCAAAGCATCTATCAGAACCGCTCCCGGATCCCTGGATCTGGACCCGTAACGAGGAAGCTTGGCGTTCTGTCGAGACGCCATGAGATCTATCTCTGGTTTGCCCCAACGTCGAAGTATTTGGGCAAAGACCTCCGGATGAAGTTCCCACTCCCCCGGATGAAAAGTCTGACGACTTAAGAAATCCGCCTCCCAGTTCTCCACTCCCGGGATGTGGATTGCTGACAGGTGGCAAGAGTGAGACTCTGCCCAGCGAATTATCTTTGATACTTCCATCATTGCTAGGGAGCTTCTTGTCCCTCCCTGATGGTTGATGTAAGCTACAGTCGTGATGTTGTCCGACTGAAACCTGATGAACCCCCGAGTTGTTAACTGGGGCCAAGCCAGAAGGGCATTGAGAACTGCTCTCAATTCCAGAATGTTTATTGGTAGGAGACTCTCCTCCTGATTCCATTGTCCCTGAGCCTTCAGAGAATTCCAGACAGCGCCCCAACCTAGTAGGCTGGCGTCTGTTGTTACAATTGTCCAGTCCGGCCTGCTGAATGGCATCCCCCTGGACAGATGTGGCCGAGAAAGCCACCATAGAAGAGAATTTCTGGTCTCTTGATCCAGATTCAGAGTAGGGGACAAGTCTGAGTAATCCCCATTCCACTGACTTAGCATGCACAATTGCAGCGGTCTGAGATGTAGGCGTGCAAAGGGTACTATGTCCATTGCTGCTACCATTAAGCCGATCACCTCCATGCATTGAGCTACTGACGGGTGTTGAATGGAATGAAGGACACGGCATGCATTTTGAAGCTTTGTTAACCTGTCTTCTGTCAGGTAAATCTTCATTTCTACAGAATCTATAAGAGTCCCCAAGAAGGGAACTCTTGTGAGTGGAAAGAGAGAACTCTTCTTTTCGTTCACCTTCCATCCATGCGACCTTAGAAATGCCAGTACTAACTCTGTATGAGACTTGGCAGTTTGAAAGCTTGAAGCTTGTATCAGAATGTCGTCTAGGTACGGAGCTACCGCAATTCCTCGCGGTCTTAGTACCGCCAGAAGAGCACACAGAACCTTTGTGAAGATTCTCGGAGCCGTAGCCAATCCGAATGGAAGAGCTACAAACTGGTAATGCCTGTCTAGAAAGGCAAACCTTAGATACCGGTAATGATCTTTGTGAATCGGTATGTGAAGGTAAGCATCCTTTAAATCCACTGTGGTCATGTACTGACCCTTTTGGATCATGGGTAAAATTGTCCAAATAGTTTCCATTTTGAACGATGGAACTCTTAGGAATTTGTTTAGGATCTTTAAATCCAAGATTGGCCTGAAAGTTCCCTCTTTTTTGGGAACCACAAACAGATTTGAGTAAAACCCTTGTCCTTGTTCCGACCGCGGAACCGGATGGATCACTCCCATTAATAAAAGATCTTGTACGCAGCGTAGAAACGCCTCTTTCTTTATTTGGTTTGTTGACAACCTTGACAGATGAAATCTCCCTCTTGGGGGAGAGAATTTGAAGTCTAGAAGGTATCCCTGAGATATGATCTCTAACGCCCAGGGATCCTGGACATCTCTTGCCCAAGCCTGGGCGAAGAGAGAAAGTCTGCCCCCCACTAGTTCCGTTCCCGGATCGGGGGCCCTCGATTCATGCTGTCTTAGGGGCAGCAGCAGGTTTCCTGGCCTGCTTGCCCTTGTTCCAGGACTGGTTAGGTCTCCAGCCTTGTCTGTAGCGAGCAACAGCTCCTTCCTGTTTTGGTGCAGAGGAAGTTGATGCTGCTCCTGCTTTGAAATTACGAAAGGAACGAAAATTAGACTGTCTAGCCTTAGGTTTGGCTCTGTCTTGAGGCAGGGCATGGCCTTTACCTCCTGTAATGTCAGCGATAATTTCTTTCAACCCGGGCCCGAATAAGGTCTGCCCTTTGAAAGGTATATTAAGCAATTTAGATTTAGAAATAACGTCAGCTGACCAGGATTTTAGCCACAGTGCTCTGCGTGCCTGAATGGCGAATCCGGAATTCTTAGCCGTAAGTTTAGTTAAATGTACTACGGCATCTGAAATAAATGAGTTAGCTAACTTAAGGGCTTTAAGCTTGTGAGTAATCTCATCTAATGGAGCTGATTCAAGTGTCTCTTCCAGAGACTCAAACCAAAATGCTGCTGCAGCCGTGACAGGCGCAATGCATGCAAGAGGTTGCAATATAAAACCTTGTTGAACAAACATTTTCTTAAGGTAACCCTCTAACTTTTTATCCATTGGATCTGAAAAGGCACAGCTATCCTCCACCGGGATAGTGGTACGCTTAGCTAAAGTAGAAACTGCTCCCTCCACCTTAGGGACCGTTTGCCATAAGTCCCGTGTGGTGGCGTCTATTGGAAACATCTTTCTAAATATCGGAGGGGGTGAGAACGGCACACCGGGTCTATCCCGCTCCTTAGTAACAATTTCAGTAAGTCTCTTAGGTATAGGAAAAACGTCAGTACTCGCCGGTACCGCAAAATATTTATCCAACCTACACATTTTCTCTGGTATTGCAACTGTGTTACAATCATTCAGAGCCGCTAACACCTCCCCTAGTAATACACAGAGGTTTTCCAGCTTAAATTTAAAATTTGAAATATCTGAATCCAGTTTGTTTGGATCAGAACCGTCACCCGCAGAATGAAGCTCTCCGTCCTCATGTTCTGCAAATTGTGACGCAGTGTCTGACATGGCCCTAATATTATCAGCGCACTCTGTTCTCACCCCAGAGTGATCACGCTTACCTCTTAGTTCTGGTAATTTAGCCAAAACTTCAGTCATAACAGTAGCCATATCCTGTAATGTGATTTGTAATGGCCGCCCAGATGTACTCGGCGCTACAATATCACACACCTCCCGAGCGGGAGATGCAGGTACTGACACGTGAGGCGAGTTAGTCGGCATAACTCTCCCCTCGTTGTTTGGTGAAATATGTTCAATTTGTACAGATTGACTTTTATTTAAAGTAGCATCAATACAGTTAGTACATAAATTTCTATTGGGCTCCACTTTGGCTTTAGCACATATAGCACAGATATCTTCCTCTGAATCAGACATGTTTAACACACTAGCAAATAAACTAGCAACTTGGAAATACTTTTCAAGTAATTTACTATAATATGAAAACGTACTGTGCCTATAAGAAGCACAGAAAAAGTTATGACAGTTGAAAATTAATAAACTGAAAAGTTATAGCATCAAATCTTTGTAAAAAACACAATTTTAGCAAAGGATTGCTCCCATTAGCAAAGGATAACTAACCCTGATAGCAGAAAAAAAAAAAAAAAAAAATACAGAAATAAACGTTTTTTTTTTTTATCACAGTCAACTACAATCTCACAGCTCTGCTGTGAGTGATTACCTCCCTCAAAACAAGTTTTGAAGACCCCTGAGTTCTGTAGAGATGAACCGGATCATGCAGGGAAGACAATAAACTTCTGACTGAATTTTTTGATGCGTAGCAAAAGCACCAAAAAAGGTCCCTCCCCCTCACACATAACAGTGAGAGAGATCAGTAAACTGTCATAAATTAAATAAAACGACTGCCAAGTAAAAAAAAATAGTGCCCAAAACATTTTTTCACCCAGTACCTCAGAAAATTAAACGATTTTACATGCCAGCAAAAAACGTTTAACATTAATAAATTGAGTGTTATTAAAAAGCCTGTTGCTAGTCCCTGCAAATTAGGCTAAAGTTTTATGCATACAGTATAATTCCAGTGAAGTGCCATTCCCCAGAATACTGAAGTGTAAAATATACATACATGACAGCCTGATACCAGTTGCTGCTACTGCATTTAAGGCTGAGTTTACATTATATCGGTATGGCAGAATTTTCTCATCAATTCCATTGTCAGAAAATAATAAGCTGCTACATACCTCTTTGCAGATTAATCTGCCCGCTGTCCCCTGATCTGAAGTTTACCTCTCCTCAGATGGCCGAGAAACAGCAATATGATCTTAACTACTCCGGCTAAAATCATAGAAAAACTCAGGTAGATTCTTCTTCAAATTCTACCAGAGAAGGAATAACACACTCCGGTGCTATTATAAAATAACAAACTTTTGATTGAAGGTATGAAACTAAGTATAATCACCACAGTCCTCTCACACATCCTATCTATTCGTTGGGTGCAAGAGAATGACTGGTAATGGCAGTTAGGGGAGGAGCTATATAGCAGCTCTGCTGGGTGAATCCTCTTGCACTTCCTGTTGGGGAGGAGTTAATGTCCCATAAGTAATGGATGATCCGTGGACTGGATACACTTAACAAGAGAAAAAGAAAGGAAGGAGAAGAAGAAAGAAAGAATAAGAAAAAAGGAAAAAGAAAGAAAAAACATAATTTATGCTTACCTGATAAATTCATTTATTTCATGGTGGTGAGAGTCTACCATTCGTTACCTTCCCTACCTTCCAAGATACCTGTGCAAAATCCAGGGATAGGCAAGGTGTCCGTACATGGACACTGGTGTCTGTGACTGGCCCTTGCAGTGTCCGCCACCCAATTTGGGGAGGGAGCAGTAGGACAGATGAATGCTAGTCTTCACTCCTCCTTGACCCAAGTGGCACCATGCTTAGTAGCGGGAAAGTGAGGGAAGAAGCAAGCTGCCTGCAGTCAACTAACCGTGAGTCGTGACCCATCCCAATTCCTTGATCTGTGCGGCAGCGTGGTGCTGCTGTCTGTGTGTAGAAGACCACTGCCTATTCTGACAAACCTTACGTAAGTAACCAACCATGATGATCATGCAATTAACATCAAGGTGGGTGGGTTTGGTCAGGAGTTGCAGACTCAATTTAACCACAAAAAAATTAAAGGTAATTCCTCAAGTAGTCTTTATATAAATGTTATTTTAAACTTGTTTGATTGGATGACTAATTTATACTTGTGGAACTAGTCCAGGGGCGTCCAACGTGCAGCCCATTTGACAGCAAAGTGTCGCTCTCCTGACTTATAGAAACATAGAATATTTTTCTGCAGATAGGAGCCATTTGGCCTATCTAGCCTGCCCAATTTTCTGAATACTTTCATTAGTTCCTGGCCTTATATCTAGCATAACCTTATGCCTATCCCATGCATGTTTAAACTACTTCACTGTCTCTACCACTTCTGCTGGATGGCTATTCCACTATGTATCCACTGTAAAGAGTGTTTTTGATGTTTTTAATATGAAATGTACCTTTGTGTCCTTTACTAACTTCTGTACTTTGGAAAATGTCCGCCACAGCCTTGGTCCGTGCCTATCCCTGGCAAAATCTAGCACTTTTGAAGACC
The DNA here is from genome assembly GCF_027579735.1 of Bombina bombina. Classification (NCBI taxonomy): domain Eukaryota; kingdom Metazoa; phylum Chordata; class Amphibia; order Anura; family Bombinatoridae; genus Bombina; species Bombina bombina. Next base: position 312,265,069 of record NC_069505.1, read on the forward strand.
TGAAGCAACCCATTATTATTAGCAGTAGAAGTAAAGCGCAGATCTACATGAAAAACACCATTATTTGTGGACCTTCAACTTACCGTGCACCGCCATTAGAAGTCTATTATGCAAGGGATTTAGCATAAATAAACTATTCAATATGCAGACGTTAAAGGGACATAAAACAAGTTGTGATAGAGATAACATAATAATATGTACTTTAAATTACTTTATCTGTAAATGTATACTGCAGTGCCTGGCCATTAACCCATTATTCTAACTTTCTGACTTGTACAGCTCTAGCTCCCCCCACACAATTCATTTAATGGTTGCATCTATATCCATCTTTGCTTTGGTAGAATGCAATACTTTAACAATCATTATCTGCTGGAGCATGCCTAGAAGCAAATAAGCTGCTGTGAACTTAGTTGGAAATACAATGGGGGGTAGTTATCAAGCCGTCTACTTTACCTGCCTTCGCCGGTTCAATACGCCCGCCTAAGCTCGCCTACCATCGCCGCCGCAGACCTTCCAAATTTCGCCTAAGTTATCAAAAAAGCTGTCAAAAAGCAGCGCATCACGTACGGGGCGATGAGCAGTGGACTGAGAATTATCACTCATCCGATCTCGCTGCTCTTCGGCTTTTTGACAGCTTTATTGATACCCCTGTCACTAAGCACCCACACTAACTACACTGTTCTACCCCCTATACCGGCGCCCCCGGAGCCCCCCGCAACTAAATAAATGTATTAACCCCTAAACTGCCGCTCCCGGACACCACCGCCACCTACATTATACCTAGTAACCCCTATCCTGCCCCCCCTATACCGCCGCCCTCTATAATAAATGTATTAACCCCTATCCTGTGGACCCTGGACCTTGCCGCAACTAAATAGTTTAAACCCTAAACCGCCGCTTCCGGACCCCGCCCCAACCTATATTAAACTTATTAACCCCTAATTTGCCCCCCCTACACCGTCGCCACCTATAATACATTTATTAACCCCTATCCTGCCCCCCCTACACCGCCGCCACTGTAATAAAATTATTAACCCCTAAACCTAAGTCTAACACTAACCCTAACAAAGTGGCCCATAAAAAGATTAGCAAAACTGGGGGCAAATCTGGTGCCCATGGCCGTACCTTTAATCTGCAAATAAAATTCATCCTGAAACTGAAAATAATTATGATGTAAAATAAAATCAATTAGTGTGAGTAGGTATTCTTTTTGCGTCTTGGGCATATAGATATCTCCCTCTAGATAGAGACTAGTAGTGAAGAGACCTATTTTGTGCGCAATATTGGAATATAAAGATCCAACATCGCAAGACACCCATAAGGTGTTAGTATTCTGATTCCGTTTAATCTGTGATAATTTGTCCAGCAAATCTTTGGTGTCCTTAATGTAGGATGGCAGATTGCAGACATATCTCTGAAGAAAAAAAATCTACATATTCTGACAGCTTATCCGTCAAACTGTTGATGCCAGCAATAATTTCTTGGTAAATTCTAAGGTAGGATCAGATGTTAGTTTCCTGTAATATTCTTGATCCCAAAGGATGCGCTTGGCCTCCTTGAGGTAGTCACATAAATCTTGCATAAATCTTGCAGGACAATCCCACCTCCCTTGTCAGCCTGGTGAATCACCAAGCTGTCATTCATCGTCAGGTTGCGTAATGCTCTTGCCTCATTAGGCCATATTTTTTTATTTTTAGGAATATGATTAGGAATTCTTTCCCAATCTTCTAAAACAAGCTGTTGAAAGAGGTCGATGTAAGATATCTCCTCTTTAGGGGGAGACCAAGAGGATGGGGGATGGAGGGGAGTGTGCATAAATTCTTCATAAAGCATTTCAGTGATTTGACTCGGATTACAATAAAGAAGATTAACTGACTCTCTTTCTCTTTGTGTATCAAGAATAATGGGCATACCCGATACATTGCAATTTTTCATCATTTTTAACGCAAAGTACCTTTGAAGTGACAGCTTTCGTGTAAACCTATTCAAATCCACAAATAGGTTGAATAGATTATGTGTGCTTGGGGGACAATAAGATAATCCCCTTCCTAGGATTCTGACTTCATCGTCTGTGAGAGCATGTGAGGACAGATTGAAGATCCCACTTTTCAGTTTTTGTAATTGTGCTTTTTTGTGGGTTTTCCCTCTGCCTCGTTTTCTCCGTTTGGGTATGGTCTATGTGTATATATATATATATATAAGTGTGGATACTGATCCAATATTGGCTTTGCCAGATCTTCACTGTGCTGAGATTTCATACATACACACACACATATATATATATATATATATATGCACATATGGTATTGCATACTTTGTAGGCCGTAGCGCCCCCTATTGGGTGTTCTACCCTTGTTACTAACCCTAACAACCCCTAACTTAAATATTAATTAAATAAATCTAAATAATATTTCTCTTATTAACTAAGTTAATCCTATTTAAAACTAAATACTTACCTGTAAAATAAACCCTAATATAGCTACAATTTAAATAATAATTATATTGTAGCTATCTTGGGATTTATATTTATTTTACAGGCAACTTTGTATTTATTTTAGCTAGTTAGAATAGTTATTAAATAGTTATTAACTATTTATTAACTACCTAGCTAAAAGAAATACAAAATTACCTGTAAAATAAATCCTAACCTAAGTTACAATTAAACCTAACACTAAACTATCATTAAATTAATTAAATAAATTAGCTACAAATAACTACAATTAAATAAACTAACTAAAGTACAAAAAATAAAAAAAGCTAAGTTACAAAAAATAAAACAAATAAGTTACAAACATTTAAAAAATATTACAACAATTTTAAGCTACTGACACCTAATCTAAGCCCCCTAATAAAATAAAGCCCCCAAAATAAAAAAAATGCCCTACCCTATTCTAAATTAAAAAGTTACCAGCTCTTTTACCTTACCAGCCCTTAAAAGGGCCTTTTGCGGGGCATGCCCCAAATAATTCTGCTCTTTTGCCTGTAAAATAAAAATACAACCCCCCCCAACATTAAATCCCACCACCCACATACTCCTAATCTAACCCAAACCCCCCTTAAATAAACCTAACACTACCCCCCTGAAGATCATCCTACCTTGAGTCGTCTTCAGCCAGCCGACCACCGATGGAACCGAACAGGAGATCCGGAGCGGCAGAAGTCATCATCCAAGGGGCGCTGAAGAAGTCTTCCATCCGATGAAGTCATCATCCAGGCAGCGCTGAAGAAGTCTTCTATCCGGGCGATGTCATCTTCCAAGCGGCATCTTCAATCTTCTTTCTTCCGGATCCATCTTCATCCCGCCGACGCAGAACATCCTTCTTCCCCGACGGCCGACGACTGAATGAAGGTTCCTTTAAGGGACGTCATCCAAAATGGCGTCCCTTCAATTCCGATTGGCTGATAGGATTCTATCAGCCAATCGGAATTAAGGTAGGAAAAATCTGATTGGCTGATTGAATCAGCCAATCAGATTGAAGTTCAATCCGATTGGCTGATCCAATCAGCCAATCAGATTGAGCTCGCATTCTATTGGCTGTTCCGATAATCTAGCCCAACACCTTTCCATGAGAGTATATTTAAGTAGTGAGAGAGAGTTCATGTGCATTGTTACAAACACAGTCATCACATAGTGCTCAGCACACATGCACACTGCTGTGTCTATATAGATATACTCTCAGGCAAAAGAGCTAAGTTTCAACATAAGCAAGCAAGAAAAATAGGTAAATTTGATGTATATTTTTATTTAAAAAAGGGATTCAAATCAAATTAAAGTTATGTGTAGTTTAAAAACAATAAAAATAACAACACACTTTGCTTATTTATTTTAACTGCCTTTAATGTACCTTTAATTTAAGGGGACATGAAACCCAAAAGTTTTCTTTCACGATTTAAAAGAGCATGACATTTTAAATAACTTTCCAAATTACTTATATTATCTTTTTTGCTTTATTCTCTTGATATCCTTTGTAGAAAAAACATAATTTATGCTTACCTGATAAATTTATTTCTCTTGTGGTGTATCCAGTCCACGGATCATCCATTACTTGTGGGATATTCTCCTTCCCAACAGGAAGTTGCAAGAGGATCACCCACAGCAGAGCTGCTATATAGCTCCTCCCCTAACTGCCATATCCAGTCATTCGACCGAAACTAGCCGAGAAAGGAGAAACCATAGGGTGCAGTGGTGACTGTAGTTTAAAATTTGGACCTGCCTTAAAAGGACAGGGCGGGCCGTGGACTGGATACACCACAAGAGAAATAAATTTATCAGGTAAGCATAAATTATGTTTTCTCTTGTTAGGTGTATCCAGTCCACGGATCATCCATTACTTGTGGTATACAAATTCCAAAGCTAAAGTACACGGATGAAGGGAGGGACAAGGCAGGTACTTAAGCGGAAGGAACCACTGCCTGTAGAACCTTTCTCCCAAAAATAGCCTCCGAAGAAGCAAAAGTATCAAATTTGTAAATTTTTGAAAAGGTATGAAGCGAAGACCAAGTCGCCGCTTTGCAAATCTGTTCAACAGAAGCCTCATTTTTAAAGGCCCAGGTGGAAGCCACAGCTCTAGTAGAATGAGCTGTAATCCTTTCAGGGGGCTGCTGTCTAGCAGTCTCATAGGCTAAGCGTATTACGCTCCGAAGCCCAAAAAAAAGAGAGGTTGCCGAAGCCTTTTGACCTCTCCTCTGTCCAGAGTAAACAACAAACAGGGAAGATGTTTGACGAAAATCTTTAGTCGCTTGTAAGTAAAATTTTAAAGCACGGACTACGTCCAAATTATGTAAAAGACGCTCCTTCTTTGAAGAAGGATTAGGACACAATGATGGAACAACAATATCTTGATTGATATTCTTGTTGGAAACTACCTTAGGTAAAAACCCAGGTTTTGTACGCAGAACTACTTTATCTGTATGGAAAATCAGATAAGGAGAATCACATTGTAAAGCTGATAACTCAGAGACTCTACGAGCTGAGGAAATAGCAATCAAAAACAGAACTTTCCAAGATAAAAGTTTGATATCAATGGAATGAAGGGGTTCAAACGGAACTCCTTGAAAAACCTTAAGAACCAAGTTTAAGCTCCATGGAGGAGACCGGTTTAAACACAGGCTTAATTCTAAACAAAGCCTGACAAAATGCCTGGACGTCTGGAACCTCTGCCAGACGCTTGTGCAAAAGGATAGACAGAGCAGAAATCTGTCCCTTTAAAGAACTAGCTGATAATCCTTTATCCAAACCCTCTTGGAGAAAGGACAATATCCTAGAAATCCTAACCTTACTCCATAAGTAATTCTTGTATTCACACTAATGAAGATATTTGCGCCATATCTTATGGTAGATTTTCCTGGTTACAGGCTTTCGTGCCTGTATTAAGGTATTAATGACTGACTCGGATAAGCCACGCCTTGATAAAATCAAGCATTCAATCTCCAGGCAGTCAGTCTCAGAGAAATTTGATTTGGATGATTGAAAGGACCTTGTAGTAGAAGGTCTTGTCTCAGAGGCAGAGGCCAAGGTGGAAAGGATGACATGTCCACCAGGTCTGCATACCAGGTCCTGCGTGGCCACACAGGAGCGATCAAGATCACCAATGCTCTCTCCTGTTTGATTTTGGCAATCAGTCGAGGGAGCAGAGGAACGGTGGAAACACATAAGCCAGGTTGAAGAACCACGGTGCTGCTAGAGCATCTATCAGAGTTGCTTCTGGGTCCCTGGACCTGGATCCGTAACAAGGAAGCTTGGCGTTCTGGCGAGACGCCATGAGATCCAATTCTGGTGTGCCCCAACGATGAACCAATTGAGAAAACACCTCCGGATGGAGTTCCCACTCCCCCGGATGAAAAGTCTGACGACTTAGAAAATCCGCCTCCCAGTTCTCTACACCTGGGATATGGATCGCTGATAGATGGCAAGAGTGAGTCTCTGCCCAGTGAATTATCTTGGAGACTTCTAACATCGCTAGGGAGCTCCTGGTCCCCCCTTGATGGTTGATGTAAGCCACAGTCGTGATGTTGTCCGACTGAAATCTGATGAACCTCAGGGTTGCTAACTGAGTCCAAGCTAGAAGAGCAATGAATATTGCTCTTAACTCCAGAATATTTATTGGGAGGAGTTTCTCCTCCTGAGTCCATGATCCCTGAGCCTTCAGGGAATTCCAGACTGCACCCCAACCTAGAAGGCTGGCATCTGTTGTTACAATTGTCCAATCTGGCCTGCGAAAGGTCATACCTTTGGACAGATGGACCCGAGATAGCCACCAGAGAAGAGAATCTCTGGTCTCTTGATCCAGATTTAGCAGAGGGGACAAATCTGTGTAATCCCCATTCCACTGACTGAGCATGCATAATTGCAGCGGTCTGAGATGTAGGCGCGCAAATGGCACTATGTCCATCGCCGCTACCATTAAGCCGATCACTTCCATGCACTGAGCCACCGAAGGGCGCGGAATGTAGTGAAGAACACGGCAGGAATTTAGAAGCTTTGATAACCTGGACTCTGTCAGGTAAATTTTCATTTCTACAGAATCTATCAGAGTTCCTAGGAAGGAAACCCTTGTGAGGGGTGATAGAGAACTCTTTCCCTCGTTCACTTTCCACCCATGCGACCTCAGAAATGCCAACACTATGTCCGTATGAGATTTGGCAATTTGGAAGTTTGACGCCTGTATCAGGATGTCGTCTAGATAAGGGGCCACTGCTATGCCCCGTGGTCTTAGGACCGCCAGAAGAGACCCCAGAACCTTTGTAAAAATTCTTGGGGCTGTAGCTAACCCAAAGGGAAGAGCCACAAACTGATAATGCCTGTCTAGAAAGGCAAACCTTAGGAACCGATGATGATCTTTGTGAATCGGTATGTGAAGGTAAGCATCCTTCAAATCCACTGTGGTCATGTACTGACCCTCCTGGATCATAGGTAGGATTGTCCGAATAGTTTCCATTTTGAATGATGGAACTCTGAGGAATTTGTTTAAGATCTTTAGATCCGAAATTGGTCTGAAGGTTCTCTCTTTTTTGGGAACCACAAACAGATTTGAATAAAATAAAATCCCTGTCCTTGTTCCATCTGTGGAACTGGATGGATCACTCCCATTATTAGGAGGTCTTGCACACAGCGTAAGAATGCCTCTTTCTTTATCTGGTTTACAGATAATCTCGAAAGGTGAAATCTCCCTTGTGGGGGGGAAGCTTTGAAGTCCAGAAGATATCCCTGAGATATGATCTCCAATGCCCAGGGATCCTGAACATCTCTTGCCCATGCCTGGGCGAAGAGAGAAAGTCTGCCCCCTACTAGATCCGTTGCCGGATAGGGGGCCGTTCCTTCATGCTGTCTTAGAGGCAGCAGCAGGCTTTCTGGCCTGCTTGCCTTTGCTCCAGGCCTGGTTAGATTTCCAGGCCGGCTTGGATTGCGCAAAAGTTGCCTCTTGTTTTGTAGCAGAGGAAGTTGATGCTGCACCTGCCTTGAAGTTTCGAAAGGCACGAAAATTAGACTGTTTGGCCCTTGATTTGGCCCTGTCCTGAGGAAGGGTATGACCCTTACCTCCAGTAATGTCAGCAATAATTTCCTTCAAACCAGGCCCGAATAGGGTCTGCCCCTTGAAGGGAATGTTAAGTAATTTAGACTTTGAAGTCACGTCAGCTGACCAAGATTTAAGCCATAGCGCCCTACGCGCCTGGATGGCGAATCCAGAATTCTTAGCCGTTAGTTTAGTCAAATGAACAATGGCATCAGAAACAAAAGAATTAGCTAGCTTAAGTGTTCTATGCTTGTCAAGTATTTCAGTCAATGGAGTAGCTGTCTGAAAGGCCTCTTCCAGAGACTCAAACCAGAACGGCGCAGCAGCAGTGACAGGAGCAATGCATGCAAGGGGCTGCAGGATAAAACCTTATTGAATAAACATTTTCTTAAGGTAACCTTCTAATTTTTTATCCATTGGATCTGAAAAAGCACAACTGTCCTCAACAGGGATAGTGGTACGCTTTGCTAAAGTAGAAACTGCTCCCTCCACCTTAGGGACCGTCTGCCATAAGTCCCGTGTGGTGGTGTCTATTGGAAACATTTTTCTAAAAATGGGAGGGGGGAAAATGGCACACCGGGTCTGTCCCACTCCTTAGTAATAATTTCTGTAAACCTTTTAGGTATTGGAAAAACGTCAGTACACACCGGCACCGCGTAGTATTTATCCAGTCTTCACAATTTCTCTGGTACTGCAATTGTGTCACAGTCATTCAGAGCAGCTAAAACCTCTCCAAGCAACACCCGGAGGTTCTCAAGCTTAAATTTAAAAGTAGACATATCTGAATCAGGTTTCCCCGAGTCAGAGACGTCACCCACAGACTGAAGCTCTTCCTCAGCTTCTGCATATTGTGACGCAGTATCAGACATGGGCCTTAAAACATCTGCGCGCTCTGTATTACGTCTAACCCCAGAGCTATCGCGCTTTCCTCTGAATTCAGGCAGTCTGGCTAATACCGTTGACAGGGTATTATCCATGATTGCCGCCATGTCCTGCAAAGTAATCGCTATGAGCGTCTTTGATGTACTTGGCGCCATTTTAGCGTGAGTCCCTTGAGCGGGAGTCAAAGGGTCCGACACGTGGGGAGAGTTAGTCGGCATAACTTCCCCCTCGTCAGAATCCTCTGGTGATAATTCTTTTAAAGATAACAGCTGATCTTTATTGTTTAAAGTGAAATCAATACATTTAGTACACATTCTCCTATGGGGTTCCACCATGGCTTGTAAACATAATGAACAAGGAGTTTCCTCTATGTCAGACATGTTTATACAGACTAGCAATGAGACTAGCAAGCTTGGAAAACACTTTAAATCAAGTTAACAAGCAATATAAAAAAAAAAAAAGTTACTGTGCCTTTAAGAGAAACAAATTTTGCCAAAATTTGAAATAACAGTGAAAAAAGGCAGTTAAACTAACGAAATTTTTACAGTGTATGTAACAAGCTAGCAGAGCATTGCACCCACTTGCAAATGGATGATTAACCCCTTAATTCAAAAAACAGATTAACAAAACGAAAAATATGTTTTTTAAACAGTCATAACAACTGCCACAACTCCTACTTTTGAAGCCTTTTGAGCCCTTCAGAGATGTCCTATAGCATGCAGGGGACTGCTGAGGGAAGCTGAATGTCACAGTTTGTAATTTCAACTGTAACTTTTATACTATAACAGTGGAAAGCCTCAGGAAACTGTTTCTAGGCAAAAATAAAGCCAGCCATGTGGAAAAAAACTAGGCCCCAATAAGTTTTATCACCAAAGCATATATAAAAACGATTAAACATGCCAGCAAACGTTTTATATTGCACATTAATCAGAGTATATACCTCTGATAGCAAGCCTGATACTAGTCGCTATTAAATCACTGTATTTAGGCTTTAACTTACATTAATCCAGTATCAGCAGCATTTTCTAGCAATTCCATCCCTAGAAAAACTTTATTGCACATACCTTATTGCACCCTGCACGCCATTCTCCCTCTAAAGTTACCTCACTCCTCAGACATATGTGAGAACGGCAGTGGATCTTAGTTACTTCTGCTAAGATCATAGAAAAACGCAGGCAGATTCTTCTTTTAAATGCTGCCTGAGATAAAATAGTACACTCCGGTACCATTTAAAAACAATAAACTTTTGATTGAAGAAAAAACTAACTATATTTTACCACTTTCCTCTAACTACCTCCAGCTATGTTGAGAGCTTGCAAGAGAATGACTGGGTATGGCAGTTAGGGGAGGAGCTATATAGCAGCTCTGCTGTGGGTGATCCTCTTGCAACTTCCTGTTGGGAAGGAGAATATCCCACAAGTAATGGATGATCCGTGGACTGGATACACCTAACAAGAGAAACATACCTAAAATAGATAATAAAAGTAAATTGGAATGTTGTTTAAAATTGTATTCTCCATCTCTTTTATGAAAGAAAAAAAAAATGGGTTTCATGTTACTTTAGCCCTGAATTAGTTGTTTTTCCCACTAACTTACATCTTGAAGACTTCAAAATTTACACTAAAAATGTATTGTGTTGCTTTACCTGCAATTTAGAATTATACAATTATTTAATTTTCACTGCACAGAGTGTGTGTCATGCATACTTACATATGCAGTGTTTTATGTAGCTCAGTGATTGATTAATTGATCAGTGCAGGAGCTCTTTTATATCTCTCCCTACTCGACCACAGCAAAGAGGAGAAAATACACTAAAAAAAACCTATTCAGCGGGTTTGTCCCTGTACTGCAAAACAATGCAAATGTTGCTAATAAAATGTTTTGAAAATATTTAGTTTGAATATAGATCCCCTATTATAGGCCTCTTTTTCTACACCCAAGTCTTGCATGAGTCGCTGTATGCTCCAACATCAGCACTGAGAACATGTTTAAAGGGACATAAAACAAAAAATATTTCTTTCATGATTCGGATAGATAATTTAATTTTAAAATAATTTTCCAGTTTCCTTTAATTATCTAATTTGTTTTGTTATCTTGGTATCCTTTGTTAAAAACATAACTAGGCAGGCTCAGGGGCAGTACTAACAAACATGGCTGCCGGTAGCAGCATTCGTCTCTTTTCAGAGCTGTATTTATTCATTTGAAAGTGCAACACACAAAGATCTGTGCAAATCCAGATCGTTGAGTGTTGAACTTTCTAACAAATAAATCCATCTCTGTTAAAGGGACAGTCTACACCAGAATTTTTATTGTTTTATAAGATAGATAATCCCTTTATTACCCATTCCCCAGTTTTGCATAACCAACACAGTTATATTAATATACTTTTAACCTCTGTGATTATCTTGTATCTAAGCCTCTGCAAACTGCCCCTTTATTTCAGTTCTTTTGACAGACTTGCAGTTTAGCCAATCAGTGCCTGCTCCCAGATAACTTCACGTACACAAGCACAGTGTTATCTATATGAAATACGTGAACTAACACCCTCTAGTGGTGAAAAACTGTTAAAATGCATTCTGAAAAGAGGCGGCTTAAGAAATTAGCATATGAACCTCCTAGGTTAAGCTTTCAACTAGGAATACCAAGAGAACAAAGCAAAATTGGTGATAAAAGTAAATTAGAAAATTGTTTAAAATTACATGCCCTATCTGAATCAAGAAAGTTTATTTTGGCCTAGACTGTCCCTTTAAGAGTCAAATGTTGCTACACACGGCCATGTTCGTCATTCCTTCATACAAACTAATGACAGATGAGCCATACCTACTGCACATGAATGCCTCTTGTCATTGGCTCACCCAATGTGTTCATCTAGCTCCCAGTAGTGCAATGCTATTCCTTCACCAAAGGATATCAAGAGAATGAAGCAAATTTGATAATAGACGTAATTGGAAAGTTGTTTAAAATTGTATGCTCTATCTGAATTCTGAAAGAAAGATTTTAGGTTTAATGTCCCTTTAATTTGGCTACAAAAGAGACCTTATTCAACACTTACTTTATAGCTGAAACTTAAAGGGACATTAAACCCTGATGATTCAAGTAGAGAATACAATTTTAAAAAACATTCCAATTTGCTTCTATTTTATAATTTGCTTCATTCTTTAGATATACTTTGTTGAAGAAATAGCAATGCACATGGGTGAGCCAATCACACAAGGTATCTCTGTGCAGCAACCAATCAGCAGCTCCTGAGTATCTAGATGTGCTTTTCAGAAAAGTATACTAAGAGAATGAAGCAAATTAGGTAAGAAAAGTAAATTAGAAAGTTGTTTAAAATTGCATGCTCTTTCTAAACCATGAAAGAAAAAATTTGGGTTTTATGCCCCTTTAATATAAAGGGTATATTGAAAGAGAGTTAATGTGACTCAACTATGGCATCACGGAGGGGTCAGTTTTAGGTCAGAATAAGTATAAGTAGGATCCAAAAAGACAAAACAAGAACATACAGAATGGTTATAGGTATAGACCACAATGTGTGAGAATCTCTTGCCATCTCTCCGTCATCTTTTATGATGGTAATTTTATCCCAGCAGTTGGTGTGGGGTTTTTACCCTATTCAGCTGCGCTTTGCTTAAGGTTGGATGGTAAGTTCCACCTGTTAGCTTTGGCAGAAGTGTTTTTATAAATTAGAACAAGGTGATTCATATTTATAGGCGGGCGCACATTTTATGGTTCACATGGTGTAATTATGTTTTAATTTGTTCTGTACTTTAATAAAACAAGCTTACCCAGAATTGTATGGCGTGGTGTTATTTATTTATTGTCAATTACATCACAGCGTAATGTACACAATGGTATCCCTTTTTGTATGCAATAAGGAAATATGTTTGTTATTTATTAGTACAATAATCTATCACGCTCTAGGGCATTTTGCTATCAGACTAATGTGTGCTTCCTACTTTGTATTTAACACTAGCATAAGTTTTTAAACACATTAGTTGAGCTGGATACGGACAATGAACCTAACAGAAATATCACAGCCCCCAATAACTGTCTGCATCCTGCTCAGAAGCTGAACGGGTGCTCTGAAACAGATTTTAACTATGGGCCAGATTACAAGGGGAGCGCTATATATAATCGCTTTCATGAAAGCAATATTAGTGCTCCACTTTGTAATACCCGTGCACAATAATGTGCGCTGGTATTACAAGTTAGCCGTAATGCTAGGAAGCATTGCGCTCACTAGGTTTCTATGGGAGCCTCATTCTGATGACGTCACAGACAATATCAGAACTTCAGTGCCAGTGAAGGGGGTAAGTCGCGCAGCGATGGCAGCAATCAAATCTATATGTATGTGGTTACATACATATATATTTATGTGTTAATATGTGTATATATACATACTAACATGTAAATATATAAGTATATAAGCATATACATAAATATTTACAGGGAACACACAGTCCCCATACACCGGAAATGTAAAGGCACTTTTCAGTGCCGTTTTTTTTCTCTAACACTCCTGCCGACTTTAAACCCAAAATACTGCATAGTGCAGTAATTTTATTAAAAAATAAAGATTCTGCCATTAATTATTCCACTCCTCCAAGCGCAATAATTTAGTGCTCCACTTGTAATCTAGCCCTGAGTGTTTAACTTCTTTGCAGAGTATAAAGGGACAGTAGATACTTTCCAAAAGATTTTTACAGCTATGATGCATCATTTTCAAGAACTTTAACATTTGGGTATCATGTCCTGTTAAATACAGATGTATACGGTAGTTCAATAGTCAAATTCTGTAGGCTCTTTTAAAGAGTACTGGAAGTCTACAACATAAGCTGGCAAGGCCCAGAGAGTACTCCCATCCCTTTGCTTGAGCTAAATGGGGTGGGGGATATATCTTATTTTAGCTAAATGGCTTCTTGAGCAGAGATGTAGGAGCGCATACTGCTTTTTGTAAATTAGGAGCAGTGTTCTCTCAAAGGCCAGTTTTGTGAGTGGCCCATCAGTGAAACAGTTAGAGCAATTAGCAAACACTACACAATGCAGAGTGCAAGGTGTGGTTCCCTTTTTAACGGATTCACTTCTGGACCCTGCTTCATATCTTTCCCTAATTGAGTTTCAACAGATTAATAAAAAAAAAAAACAATTCACTTTATACTACATAATGACTGGCTAGCCTTGTTGTCTGCAGACTAAAGCCCAAATCAGCTTTTCCAACTAAAGCAATAGCTTTTGCCGATTGAACAGCAATTGCGGCAAACAAGTTGCTAATCCGTTTAACCCCTTAACGACCAATGTACCCTGCATGTCATACAGTCGTTAAAGGCAGGGCCAGACTGGAAATTTGTATAGACCGTCCCAGCCACGCCCCCTCTAGCCCAGCCATGCCCACTTCAACCCAGCCACGCCCTCTCCTGCCCAGCCAACTATGCTCAACTGACCTACTGACTACAGCTGTTCATTTGTTTCTTTGGAGAGGGGAAAAAGGCCCAAATAGCAATTGGAAAGCTTTACCATATTCTGAAGGTGGTTTAGAGTTCCCTAATTTCAAGCTTTATAGCGGGGGGCCACTGCTTATATTGGTGAATGATTTGTAGCTGTGTACTTGGGATTTTTATGGATGCTTCTTGTTACCCTATTTGTTACATATGACAACTGGATATAAAATCTTATCTTTAAGAGTTATTAAATAATAGTGTGGCAAAAGTCTCAACAAGTCACAAACTTTAGGTAGTGCATGATGACTAGAGGAGGCTGCTGTTAAGATGTGGTGTGCTACAAGCTCTCTTGTGGACAGTCACAGTCTAGGTGTTATAACTGAAGTTTTGTCATTGTCCTGCCTACTGAGCATGATTACTAGGTACAAACAGAACAGTGCTGGGTACCTGCATGATATTGACTCTGATGGGTAGCTGCGCCCCCGCATCACCACGCCACACCGTCGCCACCACAAGCTATCCCGCCTGCTAGGGCTGCCGGCCTGCTGCCTCTGATATTAACTGCGCACAGTACGCACTGCTAAATCAAAATTGTATATATTCTGTGCATGGCGCCGGCACCTGGGTGGTGTAGCAGACGCTGCTTTTGGGGAAGTAATCATTGTTTAATCAGTGCCTCTCACTGGCTGGCAGTAGTTGTAACAGTATCAGTGCCCCTCACCGCCTGGAAGAAATTGTATCAGTGCCCTGCACCGCCTGGCAGTAGTTTAATCAGTGCCCCGCACCGTCTGGCAGTAGTAAAATCAGTGCCTTGCAGTAGTTGTATCAGAGTCATGGTCCTGGCAGGTGAGGTCCGCAAGCTCCGCTGTCAAGGTCCAGCACAAACTGCGCTGCTCAGGTGCGATCCGAAACCAGGCTGCCGGTGGGCGTGAATATACAAAATAAAAAATTGTCACAACCAATCTCAGCGGATCTAGCTCCCCCCCAGGTTAACCCTGCTTCTGATTGCAGAGCCGCTGTGCTGTATGCGCTCCAGAGATGACAGTAATGTAACTGTGTGTTTGCTGAGTGAGAGATGTGTGTGTTCTGTAATGGGCGCACCACCATGGCACTGTACTGTGTGAGATCGGACAGTGTGCGGCTTCACTAAATTAATCCCGGACATGGCGCATCAAGAGCCGCCCCTGAGTCTGTGAGCAGTTTTACTGGCGGCTGACTGCCGTTGCGCTCCCGTGACAACTGAGCTAACTTCTAAGTTGCTTGCTTCAAATTGCTGCTTTCTCTCCACTGCAGGTGAGCAGAGCAGCCTCTGCCTGCCGGTGGCCCACCAGGAATTTTCCCGGTATCCCGGTGGCCCAATCCAGCCCTGTTTAAAGGGACAGTCAACACCAGAATTGTTGTGGTTTAAAAAGATAGATAATCCCTTTATTACCCATTCCCCAGTTTTGCATAACCAACACAATTATAATAATACACATTTTACCTCTGTAATTACCTTGTATCTAAGACTCTTAAAACTGCCCCCACTTGCATTTTAGACAATCAGTGCTGACTCCTAGGTAACTTCACGTGCGTGAGCTCAATGCTATCTATATGACACACATGAATTAACGCCCTCTAGTGATGAAAAACTGTCAAAATGCATTCAGATAAGCAGCGGCCTTTAAGGTCTAAGAAATTAGCATATAAGCCTACCTAGGTTTAGCTTTCAATTAAGAATACCAAGAGAACAAAGCAAAATTGGTGATAATAGTAAATTGAAAAGTTGTTTAAATTGATGTGCCCTATTTGAAACATGAACATTTATTTTGCACTTGACTGTCCCTTTAGGGGTTTCCTAGCGCTGCATGCTTCACTTCTGGAGGCATGCATGCAGATATAGCTCAGTCTAGCGGGGTAACTGAATGACCACTGATGAACAGGGTACACCAGCGTTCGTTAAGTGGTTAAAAAAAGTTTATAATTGCCTGATTGGTTATTCTATAGCAAGACAACAGAAATGGATTTAATTACAAGGAGTCCCTTTAAAAACAAACAGTATTGCCTCTGACGTGTATCAATGTTTTATAAAAACGTATTATATTTTTACAATGGGTGGAGGAAAAATTTCAGTGGGATGAATATTTTGATAGTAGAGGAATAGCAGATTTCTTTTTCTCCCTGCAAGAAACTAAACATTGAGCAAGATTCCACAATGTGTTTTTAGGTGTGATTTTATTTTTAAAGGTTAGGTGATGAATCACAATGAAAATCTCTTGCAGTAAAGCTATAAAAGAATGACGCATTTATACCTCAAGTTAATTTTTTCGATACAAGGATCTGATAATATTATGCAGCTGTTAAAGGAACACTAAATACCCGGTACATTTCATGCACCTCCCTTTAATCATGGCTGCTGTCATTTTGGAACCAAAGTTACACTTCAGATACTGCAGCACTAGAATATAGTGAAAGCTTGATTTCAACATGGCGGCATCCATGACTACAGAAAGGCAGGGAATAACCTTTAAAAATAAGAAAAATATTTTGTGTTTATTGTCCCTTTAAAGGGACATGAAACCCCAACTTTTTCTTTCATGATTCAGAAAAAGAATACAATTTTAATCAACTAATTTACTTCAATTATCTCATTTTATTTATATCAATTTGCTTAATTATCTTTGTATCCTTTGCTGAAGCAGCAGCGATGCACTACTGGGAGCTAGCTGAATGCAATGGATGAGCCAATAACATGAGGCAAATATGTGCAGCCACCAAATATGTGCAGCAATCATCAGCTTAAGCCTACCTAGGTATCCTTTTCAACAAAGTATACCAAAATAAAACAAAACAAATTATATAATAAAGGTCAATTGGAAAGTTGTTTAAAATCCCATGCTCTATTTGAATCATGAAATAACATTTGGGTTTCATGTCCCTTTAAGTAAATATATGGAATGGAAAAATAATCTTACACATGCCATGTTTTGGCAGCATTGTCATGAATTTGCCTATTTGAAAAGTTGTCACAAGTTTGTGTATCCTAAAAATAAAATTCTGTTTGGAGAAGGTGACGGACAATTAGTTAAAGTTTTCATCAGATACCATAGGAATTGTTAAGAACAGAGACTGGAGAGGATAGAGAGTACATCTAATTACTATAGCTCCCAACATTTGCCATCTGAAGGCCTTGGCTAAGCTAATTAGATTTGTGAGTGGGGTTGAAGGTGTTCTGTAGGCAGGGTCACGTCTGATAGGATAGTAGGAGTAAATTAGAAAGTTGGCTAAAATCGCATGCTCTATCTGAATCATGAAAGAAAAAATGTGGGTTTAGTATCTCTTTAAATGAATATGAAAGTGTAAATAAATACTTAAATGATAAAATAAAAACATGTATCAATATATCACTGTGAACAAAAAGATATGTACTCATCATTAACCCCAGGCACGTCCTACAAAAAGTGGTCATTAAGGACCAAGGACGTGCCTGGCATGTCCTCTGGAGTTTCAAGCGCTGGAAGTGATCGCTTCCAGGGTATTGAGGCATCGTATATATATATATATATATATATATATATATATATACATACACACACATATATATATATATATATATATATACACACACACACACACAACAACAACAACAACAACAACAAAAAAACGTATTTTTATACTGGCAGACTTTCTGACAGTACTTAAGATGGTGGTGACAATTGTGAGTTGGGGGAGGGAAGTGGGCAGTTTGAGAGGGGTCAGGGAGGGACCAGGGGTGGGATGTGTCAGGTGGGAGGCTGATCTCTACACTAAAGCTAAAATTAACCATACAAGCTATCTTATTAACCCCTTCACTGCTGGGCATAAGACAAGTGTGGTGCACAGCACAATTTAATGGCCGTCTAATTAACAAAAAGTAATGCTAAAGCCATAAATGTCTGCTATTTATGAACAATGGGGATCCCAGAGAAGTATTTACAGCCATTTGTGCCATAATTGCATTTGGCTGTCAAATGGTGGCATGAAATATACCAAAATGGGCCTAGATCAATACTCTGGGTTGTCTACTAAAAATATATATATACATGTGAAGGGTTATTCAGGGATTCCTGACAGATATCAGTGTTACAATGTAACTATCGCTAATTTTGAAAAAAAAAAAAAATGGTTTGGAAATAGCAAAGTGCTACTTGTACTTATTGCCCTATAACTTGGAAAAAAAAAAGCAAAGAACGTGTAAACATTGGGTATCTCTAAATTCAGGACAAAATATACAAACTATTTAGCATTTTGTTTGGTGGTTGTAGATGTGTAACAGATTTTGGGGGTCAAAGTTAGAAAAAGTGTGTTTTTTTTTTTTCATTTTTCATCATATTTTATAAAGATTTTTATAGTAAATTATATGATATGATGAAAATAATAGTATCTTTAGACAGTCCATTTAATGGCAAGAAAAATGGTATATAATGTGTGGGTATAGTAACTTAAGTAAGAGGAAAATTACAGCTAAACACAAACACCGCAGAAATGTAAAAATAGCCCTGATCCTTAACGGTAAGAAAATTGAAAAATGGTCTGGTCACTAAGGGGTTAAAGGTGATGTTTTTCCACCTGTGTGTGTGATTTACAATCCAATCACACAGATTATCTTACTGACAAGCCTGAGAGACCTGAATATGTCTGTGATATATTGCACCTCATTTATAATAATCCAGTGATATAAAATAAACAATACCTGTTAGAAAGTCCACAGACATGTCCACCTCCACTTGCACACAAGGAAAGCAGTCATTGGACCCAGCACAACGGAGAATATTTCTGGTTTTGATATGGGTCGGTACCAATACAGGGTACTCTGATTTTTCCATGTCCCCAGGTAAACACCAGCCAGCTATGTCAGACAAGGAATAGGACAACAATAGATTATTTTTATGTAACCATTGCTATATTCTGCAGCACAAGATAATAGCTTGTATATATAATATGCATTAAAAAAACTACCAAAATTCCCAAAAAGTAGGATTTCAGGATACCACTGACTGAGAAAACACAGCTAAGTTAAAGGAACATTACACTCAAAATTTAAGGGGTCAGTAAATGTTCTTAAATATTTTGCTGCAACAAAAAAAATATTAATACCGGTAATCTATAATATCCCAGAAAAACATCATTTATGCTTACCTGATTTTTTTTCTCCATGGTGTTGAGAGTCCACGATTCATTACTCTTCCTTACTACTAGGAGGAGGAAAAGATTCCCAAATCTCAAGAGCTCTATAAAACCCCTCCCACCTTAGTGGTGATTAGTCTGATGTATAGCCAAAGCAAGAAATGTAAGAAAAGAAATAAGAGCAAAAAAGAGGTGCCACAAAACTATCAGAAAAAAATTACTGGGGGGGGGGGGTGTCTCGTAGACTCTCACCATTATGAAAGATATGAATTTATAAGGTAAGAATAAATTATGTTTTCTTTCATACAGGTGGTGAGAGTCCACGATGCATTACTCCTGGAAAACTGATACGCATGCAGTGAACTCAACGAGTAATGAAGGCAGGACCAGCATGACAATATTCTCTTTTTTCACAATACAAAATCAATCACAAATTACTGACTGAAGAACTGCCTACTAAAGGTGGCTTTGGAAAAGTGAAAAAGCTTCTAAAATGAGAGAAGGAAAAAAGTATGCAAAGAAGACAAGATAGTTGTCTATCAAAGTTGGTCAACAGAAGGTTCACCCAAAAAGTAACAGCTGACTTGAAAAAAAGAACAGTAATCCATTTAAGAGGAGACTGACCCCCCCCCCCCTCCTTAAAAACAAACCAAAAAAAACCCCAAATAACTTATGAAACAAAAAAGCTTGAACTGGGAGGTCAAAAACACTATACATAATGCTATATCCCCCTAAAAAGAGTTCTTGAAGCAAGTGGGGGAAGGGGGGAACAAAACACACACAAAAAAACAAACTTACCCACACAAGTGAAAAGCATCACAAAACAGCACGGCCACAGGGCACTAACCCGGCATCAAAAAACACAATTTATGCTTACCTGATAAATTTATTTCTCTTGTGGTGTATCCAGTCCACGGATCATCCATTACTTGTGGGATATGCTAATTCCCAACAGGAAGTTGCAAGAGGACACCCACAGCAGAGCTGTTATATAGCTCCTCCCCTAACTGCCATATCCAGTCATTCGACCGCAAACACGCATAGAAAGGAGAAACCATAGGGTGCAGTGGTGACTATAGTTTAAATGAGAAAAAAAAAATGTACCTGCCTTAAAATGACAGGGCTGGCCGTGGACTGGATACACCACAAGAGAAATAAATTTATCAGGTAAGCATAAATTGTGTTTTCTCTTGTAAGGTGTATCCAGTCCACGGATTATCCATTACTTGTGGGATACCAATACCAAAGCTAAAGTACACGGATGAAGGGAGGGACAAGGCAGGTACTTAAATGGAAGGTACCACTGCCTGTAAAACCTTTCTCCCAAAAATAGCCTCCGAAGAAGCAAAAGTATCAAATTTGTAGAATTTTGAAAAAGTATGAAGCGAAGACCAAGTCACCGCCTTGCAAATCTGTTCAACAGAAGCCTCATTTTTAAAGGCCCAAGTGGAAGCCACAGCTCTAGTAGAATGAGCTGTAATCCTTTCAGGAGGCTGCTGTCCAGCAGTCTCATAGGCTAAGCGGATTATACTTTTTAGCCAAAAAGAGGTTGCCGAAGCCTTTTGACCTCTCCTCTGTCCAGAGTAGACAACAAACAAAGCAGATGTTTGCCGAAAATCTTTAGTAGCTTGTAAGTAAAACTTCAAAGCAGGAACCACATCCAGATTGTGTAATAGACGTTCCTTCTTTGAAGAAGGATTAGGACACAAGGATGGAACAATAATCTCTTGATTGATATTCTTGTTAGATACCACCTTAGGTAAAAACCCAGGTTTGGTACGCAGGACTACCTTATCCGAATGGAAAATCAGATAAGGAGAATCACATTGTAAGGCAGATAACTCGGAGACTCTACGAGCCGAGGAAATAGCTACCAAAAAGAGAACTTTCCAAGATAAAAGTTTGATATCTATGGAATGAAGAGGTTCAAAAGGAACTCCTTGAAGAACCTTAAGAACCAAATTTAAGCTCCATGGCGGAGCAACAGGTTTAAACACAGGCTTGATTCTAACTAAAGCCTGATAAAAGCCTGAACGTCTGGAACATCTGCCAGACGCTTATGCAAAAGAATAGACAGCGCAGAAATCTGTCCTTTTATGGAACTAGCTGACAATCCTTTTTCCAAACCTTCTTGGAGAAAGGATAATATCCTGGGAATCCTGACTTTACTCCATGAGTAACCCTTGGATTCACATCAATAAAGATATTTACGCCATATCTTATGATAAATTTTCCTGGTGACAGGCTTTCATGCCTGTATTAAGGTATCAATGACTGACTCAGAGAAGCCACGCTTTGATAAAATCAAGCGTTAAATCTCCATGCAGTCAGTGTCAGAGAAATTAGATTTGGATGGTGGAAAAGACCCTGAAGAAGAAGGTCCTGTCTCAGAGGCAGAGTCCATGGTGGAAAGGATGACATGTCCACTAGATCTGCATACCAGGTCCTGCGTGGCCACACAGGCGCTATTAGAATCACAGATGCTCTCTCCTGCTTGATCTTGGCAATCAGTCGAGGGAGCAGAGGAAATGGTGGAAACACATAAGCCAGGCTGAAAGACCAGGGCGTTGCTAGAGCATCTGAAAAAACACAAATAATCCAAGAGCGCCAACTATAAGGCAAAGGAAAAATCTAACAAATACATCAGTGATTTATAAAACATTATCAAACATTTAATTCAAAAACATATAGTTAAAAACATGGATCCATGTAACAGAATATACTCGAAAAATAGAATTTCACAGTACTAGCAGATAAATACTAAAAACACAATGGTAGCTAAAAACGATAAAGGGTATAAGGGTATGTCACCAATTACGGAGATATACAAAATTATAGAAAAGTCCAGATATGTCAATAGAAGTCTATAAAAAGTCCAGTGAGTAAATCCAGGTGAAATGACCAGTGAAAAAATCAGTGAAAAAATCAAATGTTAAAAATAAAATGTTAAAAATAAACTGATGATAAAAAGATCCCTTGGAGGGAGGTCGTGAAAAAAGTGTGAAAAAAGTGATGTAAAAATTGTAAAAAAAAAAATGTATAAAAATATGTAAACAAATGTGTATTAAAATTAAAAGTGGGGGACCCCCTAAAAATAGGTGTCAAAAATATGTGTCAAAAATATGTGTCAAAAATAGTGAAAAATATAAAATCCGGTTAAACAAAAATTAAAAATTAAAAATATTAAAAATATAGGAGAAATAATAAATAGTGTGTGAAAAAACGCTTTGTGATTACCGCAACCGGAAGTATGAGAAAACCGGAAGTAAACAAACACTATGTCACTTCCGGCCCGACGCTGATGTATGTAGAAACAGAGCGATCGGCAACATACATGATAATGTATGAGAAACTAATGCTGACAGAACCCCTCATTCGCTCCAAATTATAGGACCAATACAGAGCCGTAATTATCTGAGTAAAAGGGGCAAATAAGCAAAAAACGGATACACAATAATAAAAGCACTTCCGGGTCGGGTCATTTTTTGGCGCCAAATTCCCCTCTTTTGCCGCCAAAACTATGCTAATTCATAGGTTTGTGATACATATAAATATAGCCACCAGCACTCACCCCTAGATAGTCTTGAAAAAGGCCTTTTAAGAGGCCGAAACGCGTTGACATTTTTGGTGAGCATTATTTCTTTATTTCCTGCTTTTTCAAATTTTATTGCACTATGTTATTCTTTTGATTTACAGGGATTGCAAGAGTTTATATTGAACAGGAAGGTAAAACCATCTATCTCAAAGAGTTCATCGCCATCATTCATATGGAGTTAGCCACAAGGAGGATCATTCACTAATACCTAATTATTAAGACTTTCACTTGGATTATACTATATACACACTATTTATTATTTCTCCTATATTTTTAATATTTTTAATTTTTAATTTTTGTTTAACCGGATTTTATATTTTTCACTATTTTTGACACATATTTTTGACACATATTTTTGACACCTATTTTTAGGGGGTCCCCCACTTTTAATTTTAATACACATTTGTTTACATATTTTTATACATTTTTTTTTTTTTTTTTTTTTTTTAATCACTTTTTTCACACTTTTTTCACGACCTCCCTCCAAGGGATCTTTTTATCATCAGTTTATTTTAACATTTTATTTTTAACATTTGATTTTTTCACTGATTTTTTCACTGGTCATTTCACCTGGATTTACTCACTGGACTTTTTATAGACTTCTATTGACATATCTGGACTTTTCTATAATTTTGTATATCTCCGTAATTGGTGACATACCCTTATACCCTTTATCGTTTTTAGCTACCATTGTGTTTTTAGTATTTATCTGCTAGTACTGTGAAATTCTATTTTTCAAGTATATTCTGTTACATGGATCCATGTTTTTAACTATATGTTTTTGAATTAAATGTTTGATAATGTTTTATAAATCACTGATGTATTTGTTAGATTTTTCCTTTGCCTTATAGTTGGCGCTCTTGGATTATTTGTGTTTTTTCTGATGTTCTTACTAGGGTAAGCTAGATACCCTCTATCCAGGAGCTATAAGGAACCGGGCTGAGCGCTGTTAGATATCTTGTACTCTATCGTTGCTAGAGCATCTATCAGCGTCGCCTTGGGATCCCTGGACCTGGATCCGTAACCAGGAAGCTTGGCGTTCTGTCGAGACGCCATGAGATCCAGTTCTGGATTGCCCCAACGATGAATCAATTGTGCAAACACCTCCGGATGGAGTTCCTACTCCCCCGGATGAAAAGTCTGTCAACTTAGAAAATCCGCCTCCCAGTTCTCTACACCTGGGATATGGATAGCTGATAGGTGGCAAGAGTGAATCTCTGCCCAGTGAATTATTCTTGAGACTTCTAACATCGCTAAGGAACTTCTTGTTCCCCCTTGATGATTGATGTAAGCCACAGTTGTGATGTTGTCCGACTGAAATCTGATGTACCTCAGGGTTGCTAACTGAGGCCAAGCCTGAAGAGCATTGAATATCGCTCTCAGTTCCAGAATATTTATTGGAAGGAGTGTCTCCTCCTGAGTCCACGATCCCTGAGCCTTCAGGGAGTTCCAGACTGCACCCCAACCTAGAAGGCTGGCATCTGTTGTTACAATTGTCCAATCTGGCCTGCGAAAGGTCATACCTTTGGACAGATGGACCCGAGATAGCCACCAGAGAAGAGAATCCCTGGTCTCTTGATCCAGATTTAGTTGAGGGGACAAATCTGTGTAATCCCCGTAAACCGATTACTTCCATACACTGAGCCACCGAAGGGCACGGAATAGAATGAAGAACATGGCAGGAATTTAGAAGCTTTGATAACCTGGACTCCGTCATGTAAATTTTCATTTCTACAGAATCTATCAGAGTCCCTAGGAAGGAAACTCTTGTGAGTGGGGATAGAGAACTCTTTTCCTCATTCACTTTCCACCCATGCGACCACAGAAATGCCAGTACTACGTCCGAATGAGACTTGGCAATTTGGAAGTTTGACGCCTGTATCAGGATGTCGTCTAAATAAGGGGCCACTGCTATGCCCCGCGGCTTTGGGACCGCCAGAAGCGACCCTAGAACTTTTGTGAAGATTCTTGGGGCTGTAGCTAATCCAAAAGGAAGAGCTACGAACTGGTAATGCCTGTCCAGAAAGGCAAACCTGAGAAACCGATGATGATCTTTGTGTATCGGAATGTGAAGATAAGCATCCTTTAGATCCACTATAGTCATAT
Organism: Bombina bombina; assembly: GCF_027579735.1. Lineage (NCBI taxonomy): Eukaryota > Metazoa > Chordata > Amphibia > Anura > Bombinatoridae > Bombina > Bombina bombina. The sequence continues at coordinate 312,289,749 of NC_069505.1, forward strand.
ATTGACCCTCCTGGATCATAGGTAGGATGGTACAAATAGTTTCCATCTTGAATGATGGAACTCTGAGGAATTTGTTTAAGATCTTTAGATCCAAAATTGGTCTGAAGGTTCCCTCTTTTTTGGGAACCACAAACAGATTTGAGTAAAAACCCTCTCCCTGTTCCTCCTTTGGAACTGGATGGATTACTCCCATAACTAGGAGGTCTTGTACACAGTGTAAGAATGCCTCTCTCTTTATCTGGTTTGCAGATAATTGTGAAAGGTGAAATCTCCCATTTGGGGGGGAAGCTTTGAAGTCCAGAAGATATCCCTGGGATATAATTTCCAACGCCCAGGGATCCTGAACATCTCTTGCCCACGCCTGGGCGAAGAGTGAGAGTCTGCCCCCTACTAGATCCGTTACCGGATAGGGGGCCGTTCCTTCATGCTGTCTTAGAGGCAGCAGTAGGCTTTTTGACCTGCTTACCTTTGTTCCAGGTCTGGTTTGGCCTCCAGACCGTCTTGGACTGAGCAAAAGTTCCCTCTTGTTTTGCATTAGAGGAAGTTGATGCCGTACTTGCCTTGAAGTTTCGAAAGGTATGAAAATTAGACTGTTTGGCCCTTGATTTGGACCTGTCCTGAGGAAGGGCATGACCTTTTCCTCCAGTGATATCAGCAATAATCTCCTTCAAACCAGGCCCGAATAGGGTCTGCCCCTTGAAGGGAATGTTAAGCAGCTAAGATTTTGAAGTCACGTCAGCTGACCATGATTTAAGCCATAGCGCCCTACGCGCCTGTATAGCAAAACCAGAATTCTTAGCCGTTAGTTTAGTCAAATGAACAATGGCATCAGAAACAAAAGAATTGGCTAGCTTAAGTGCTCTAAGTTTGCCAAGTATGTCATCCAATGGAGTGACAAGGGGCTGTAGGATAAAACCTTGTTGAATAAACATTTTCTTAAGGTAACCTTCTAATTTTTTATCCATTGGATCTGAAAAAGCACAACTGTCCTCGACAGGGATAGTAGTATGCTTTGCAAGAGTAGAAACTGCTCCCTCCACCTTAGGGACTGTCTGCCATAAGTCCTGTGTGGTGGCGTCTATAGGAAACATTTTTCTAAAAATAGGAGGTGGAGAGAACGGCACACCTGGCCTATCCCATTCCTTAGTAATAATTTCTGTAAACCTTTTAGGTATTGGAAAAACATCAGTACGCACCGGCACTGCAAAGTATTTATCCAGTCTACACAATTTCTCTGGCACTGCAATTGTGTCACAATCATTCAGAGCAGCTAAAACCTCCCTGAGCAATACGCGGAGGTGTTCAAGCTTAAATTTAAATGTAGAAATATCAGAATCAGGTATCTTTCCTGAGTCAGAAATATCACCCACAGACTGAAGCTCTCCTTCCTCAGCTTCTGCATATTGTGAGGCAGTATCAGACATGGTTCTTAAAGCATCAGTATGCTCTGTATGTCGTCTAACCCCAGAGCTATCTCGCTTACCTCTAAATTCAGGTAGTCTGGCTAATACCGCTGACAGTGTATTATCCATGACTGCCGCCATGTCTTGTAAAGTAATTGCTATGGGCGCCCTAGATGTACTTGGCGCCATTTGAGCGTGAGTCCCTTGAGCGGGAGTCAAAGGATCTAACACGTGGGACGAGTTAGTCGGCATAACTTCCCCCTCGTCAGATTCCTCTGGTGATAATTTTTTTAAAGACAGAATATGATCTTTATTGCTTAAAGTGAAATCAGTACATTTGGTACACATTCTAAGAGGGGGTTCCACCATGGCCTTTAAACATAATGAACAAGGAGTTTCCTCTATGTCAGACATGTTTGTACAGACTAGTAATGAGACTAGCAAGCTTGGAATACACTTTAAATCAAGTTAACAAGCAAATATAAAAAAACGGTACTGTGCCTTTAAGAGAAACAAATTTTGTCAGAATTTGAAAAACAGTGAAAAAAAGGCAGTTACACAAACGAAATTTTTACAGTGTGTATAATAAGCTAACAGAGCATTGCACCCACTTGCAAATGGATGATTAACCCCTTAGTTCAAAAAACGGATCAAAAAAACCACATAGACGTTTTTTAACAGTCACAATCAACTGCCACAGCTTTGCTGTGGTCCTACCTTCCCCAAAAAATGATTTTAGGCCCTTTTGAGATGTCCTACAGCACTCAGGGGACTTCTGAGGAAAACTGGATGTCTCAGTCTGTAATTTTAACTGCGCAAAAAAAGCGCTAACATAGGCTCCTCCCACTCATATTACAACAGTGGAAAGCCTCAGGAAACTGTTACTAAGCAAAAATAAAGCCAGCCATGTGGAAAAAATTAGGCCCCAATAATTTTTATCACCAGACACACATATAAAAACGATTAAACATGCCAGCAAACATTTTATATTGCATTTATATAAGGGTAATACCCCTGAGAGTAAGCATGATACCAGTCATTATTAAATCACTGTATTCAGGCTTAACTTACATTAATTCGGTATCAGCAGCCTTTTCTAGCATTTCCAATCCTAGAAAAAATTATATCTGCACATACCTCATAGCAGAATAAACTGCACTCCATTCTCCCGCTGAAGTTACCTCACTCCTCAGACATATGTGAGAACAGCAATGGATCTTAGTTACAACCTGCTAAGATCATAGAAAACTCAGGCAGATTCTTCTTCTACTTCTGCCTGAGATGAAATAGTACAACTCCGGTACCATTTAAAATAACAAACTTTTGATTGAAGAAAATAAACTATTTTTTACCACTCTCTCTTACTACCTCCATGCATGTTGAGAGTTGCAAGAGAATGACTGGATATGGCAGTTAGGAGAGGAGCTATATAACAGCTCTGCTGTGGGTGTCCTCTTGCAACTTCCTGTTGGGAATGAGAATATCCCACAAGTAATGGATGATCCGTGGACTAGATACACCTTACAAGAGAAAGAAGAACAAAGAGCAGTAAAAATCTAATATCACGCTCAAAAACAGGCGGAACACCCAAGTGAACAGCATGATTTAAAAATGCTAAAAGACGCCAAAAAAAGAACCCAACGCTATCTCGACTAGCCGACATGCGCAAAACCCGAAAAACAGACGAGCCGACATGCGCAAACTCACTGAGCCTACATGCACTAAAAAGAACAAGTACACAAAAAAATGAAAGGGGAATAGTGCCTTATAAATTAAAGGAGCCATGCAAAAACTGTCCCTAAATAAAAATATGTACTTACTCTTAGGCACCCAACTACTGGACATCTTCTAACCAGGATCCAGTAGATAGTCTAACCAGTGCTGAAACAGAACAGCAGAGGATATGGAATGGGAGTTTAAGGATGGCCCTACAAGAGAAGGCTAAGGACAGGTCCCTGGGACACCTGTGTAAGGCGAGTGACTACCTCCCATAGGGTAGTAATTGTGCTACTACCCCATACTTCCAATACATCCCTCTGTCTAGCAGCAACTCTCTGAGGGGAAATGGCCCTCAAATCAGTCGGAGGGCCCCTCTCACAGAAGAGCATCAGAAGCACCTTCATTCTTCACCTTCCTCCAGCAGAGGCAAAGACAAGACTGATTACCAGTAAGGTGGGAGGGAGTTTATAGAGCTCCTGGGGTTTGGAAATCTTTGCCTCCTCCTAGTGGTAAGGAAGAGTAATTCCCAGAAGTAATGGATCAAGGACTCTCATCACCTGTATGAAAAAGTATTAAAGACATCAGTTTTTGGCCTGTAATAGTGCAGCGCTAATGCAACCTCCCTCCTGCAGGCCTTCTGTCATAGCGCTGGTGGCGTGAGCCACGCAAACAAAACACAAGCCCCATTAAAAGACCAGCGACATACAGGGTACATCGCTGGTTATTATGGGTTTAAGGGACACAAAACCCAATATTTTTCTTTCATTATTCAGATGGAACATGCAATTTTAAAGAACTTTCTAATTTACGTCTATTATCAAATTTTCTTTGTTGTCTTGGTATCTTTTTTTTAAAAAAAAAAAAAGTTCAGTAGCGTTCATGTGTCTAGAGCATGATATGGCAATAGTTTTGCAAGAATGCCATCTATTTGCAAGAGCACTAGATAGCAGCACTATTTCCCAACATGTAGTGCTCAGACACCTACGTCAGTATCATTTTAACCAAGAAAGCCATGGGTACAAAGCAAATTTGATAATAGAAAATATTTTTTTTGGGGGGGGGGTTCATATCCCTTTAAGTCTAAGTTAGCAACAAGCATTTCTGCCAACCTATCACAGCTATTTTGTGTTTGTATATATGTACGATAGCTTCTCAGACTGTGAAGGTGCTGAGAGAGAAAACATGTGGCGATTGGTTGCCTTATAACCGTTCGCTGCTTATTTAAATTAAGAAAACTGCCTGCAAACTGATGTTTTCAATAGATTTTTAGGGTATTGTGAATTTACTGGTAGTAAAGTTTTTGATATTGCAATTTAAAAAAAAAAAAATAGTTTATTGTCCTTTTAATGCCCCATAAACTATTTAATTATACACAGTAAAAACAAAAAAATAATACATTTGATATTTACTTTGCCCACTTTTACCTGGAATTTAAGTCTGAACATTTTCCTCTCACCCCAAAGAGTATAGAGTATATCCTTCAGAATTCTATACTTTAACCCTGCAACTTTTTGAACAGAAATTGTTTGTGGAGCTCATTTATATCTGCCCTGTAAGTGTAGGAGATCATTTATATCATTTATGTGCCCTATTTAGCCACAGCAAATAAGATAAGATAAACAATAATCAAGAGGCTTTTCAAGGGGTTTGTTCCTGGACAGCAAAACAATCCAAATTTTGCTAAGAAGAATATATATTTTGCTATACAATGCATGAAAGTCAAAATTAAACTTTCTTGGCTTACCTAGGTACGCTCCGGAGCTCTGGGAGCTAGCTGGCGATTAGTGGTTACACACATATGCTTCTTATGCATTACTGCTCTGGATCTGAATTTAAAAGAGGTGTTAAACCCTTTTCAGGGTTTAAGCACTTCATTATATGCAAGCGATAGCCCAATCATAAATTTCTCTAACACAGAGACTTCTTTTTGCACTGAAGGATAATGCTCAAAATTGCTACACTAGATTGTGAGGAAAATCTTAGAAAAACAATATGAAAACTGGAAGGAAATATACAATATTTGATATCGCTTAACATCTTTTTAAAAACATAATTGTCATGTTATAATTAATTAATTAAAATGTAGCTCTAATTTAGTATTTTTCATTAGAAGAAAACATGATTTACACTTACCAGATATTTCACAGGACAAGTTCTGAAATAAAAAAAAAATAAAAAAAGAAAGAAACGTGTCAAAAATGCAAGAATTGAATTTGAAAATGCAAACCATTTATTCAGTTTATCATCATCTTCTAAAAAAAAAACATTCACATTTTATTTTAAATAATCTCTAAGACATATCTCCAAATATTATGCTTTATTAAAGGACCACTCAATGCAGTAGTATTGTATATTAAAAAAAAAACAATGATTTTAACACCTACTCTGAATTTCAAATAAGCAGTAGATTAATTTCTGACAAATTAATTTTGTATCCCATTTTCCGGCCCCCTCTATCATGTGACAGGCATCAACCAATTACAGACTAGTATACGTATACCTTGTACACATGCTCAGTAGGATCGTGTTCCCCAGAAAATATGAAAATAAAAAACTGTGCAAAATTTGATATTGGAAGAATATTGGAAAATGACTTAAAACTGCTGCTCTTTCTGAAAAAAAGTTCATTATGACTTGAGCATCCCTTTAAATCATGGCTAGAGATTAAGCAACAAGATGTTTGTAGTTTGAAGCAGGGTTTTAGCGTTGGGACCAGTATTAGAGGAATGAGTTGGGTTTAGTAAAATATGGGTGTGGTTTGAAGTAGGGTTTTAGAGTTGGGACCAGTATGAGAAATGGATTGAGTTTCGTGAAATAGGGGTGTGGTTTATAGTAGGGTTTTAAAGCTGGGACCAGTATGAGAAATGGATTGAGTTTCGTGAAATAGGGGTGTGGTTTGAAGTAGGGTTTTTAAAGCTGAAACCAGTATGAGAAATGGATTGGGTTTCGTGAAATAGGGGTGTGGTTTGAAGTAGGTGTTTAGAGCTGGGACCAGTATGAGAAATGGATTGAGTTTCGTGAAATAGGGGTGTGGTTTGAAGTAGGTGTTTAGAGCTGGGACCAGTATGAGAAATGGATTGAGTTTTGTGAAATAGGGGTGTGGTTTGAAGTAGGTGTTTAGAGCTGGGACCAGTATGAGAAATGGATTGAGTTTTGTGAAATAGGGGTGTGGTTTGAAGTAGGTGTTTAGAGTTGGGACCAGTATGAGAAATGGATTGGGTTTCGTGCAATAGGGGTGTGGTTTGAAGTAGGTGTTTAGAGCTGGGACCAGTATGAGAAATGGATTGAGTTTCATGAAATAGGGGTGTGGTTTATAGTAGGGTTTTAAAGCTGGGACCAGTATGAGAAATGGATTGAGTTTCGTGAAATAGGGGTGTGGTTTGAAGTAGGGTTTTTAAAGCTGAAACCAGTATGAGAAATGGATTGGGTTTCGTGAAATAGGGGTGTGGTTTGAAGTAGGTGTTTAGAGCTGGGACCAGTATGAGAAATGGATTGAGTTTCGTGAAATAGGGGTGTGGTTTGAAGTAGGTGTTTAGAGCTGGGACCAGTATGAGAAATGGATTGAGTTTCGTGAAATAGGGGTGTGGTTTGAAGTAGGTGTTTAGAGCTGGGACCAGTATGAGAAATGGATTGAGTTTTGTGAAATAGGGGTGTGGTTTGAAGTAGGTGTTTAGAGCTGGGACCAGTATGAGAAATGGATTGAGTTTTGTGAAATAGGGGTGTGGTTTGAAGTAGGTGTTTAGAGCTGGGACCAGTATGAGAAATGGATTGGGTTTCGTGCAATAGGGGTGTGGTTTGAAGTAGGTGTTTAGAGCTGGGACCAGTATGAGAAATGGATTGAGTTTCATGAAATAGGGGTGTGGTTTGAAGTAGGTGTTTAGAGCTGGGACCAGTATGAGAAATGGATTGAGTTTCATGAAATAGGGGATGTGGTTTGAAGTAGGTGTTTAGAGCTAGGACCAGTATGAGAAATGGATTGGGTTTCGTGAAATATGGGTGTGGTTTGAAGTAGGTGTTTAGAGCTGGGACCAGTATGAGAAATGGATTGAGTTTCATGAAATAGGGGTGTGGTTTGAAGTAGGTGTTTAGAGCTGGGACCAGTATGAGAAATGGATTGAGTTTTGTGAAATAGGGGTGTGGTTTGAAGTAGGTGTTTAGAGCTAGGACCAGTATGAGAAATGGATTGGGTTTCGTGAAATATGGGTGTGGTTTGAAGTAGGTGTTTAGAGCTGGGACCAGTATGAGAAATGGATTGAGTTTCGTGAAATAGGGGTGTGGTTTGAAGTAGGTGTTTAGAGCTGGGACCAGTATGAGAAATGGATTGAGTTTTGTGAAATAGGGGTGTGGTTTGAAGTAGGTGTTTAGAGCTGGGACCAGTATGAGAAATGGATTGAGTTTCATAAAATAGGGGTGTGGTTTGAAGTAGGTGTTTAGAGCTGGGACCAGTATGAGAAATGGATTGAGTTTCGTGAAATAGGGGTGTGGTTTGAAGTAGGGTTTTAGAGTTGGGGCCAGTATGAGAGAAATGGGGTTGGTTTAGTGAAATATGGGTGTGGTTTGAAGTAGGATTTTAAAGCTGGGACCAGTATGAGAAATGGATTGAGTTTCGTGAAATAGGGGTGTGGTTTAAGGTAGGTGTTTAGAGTTGGGGCCAGTATGAGAGTAATGGGGTTGGTTTAGTGAAATAGGGGTGTGGTTTGAAGTAGGATTTTAAAGCTGGGACCAGTATGAGAGGAATGGGTTGGATTTCGTGAAATAGGGGTGTGGTTTGAAATAGGGTTTTAGAGCTTGGACCAGAATGAGAGGAATGAGTTGGGTTTTTACCCCGCATGCCCGATTGCCTTGTGGTCACATGAACGTGTGTGGGTGAATATATATAAGCGAGTTTGTGTTTATACATAGTGCGTACTCTGCAAAAAATGTTTGCTGTGCTATGCACTGCACAAGAGTGTTTGGGTTGGTCATTAACAAAAGTTGGTGACACTACTTACTGCACTGTGTTATGTATTCACCAAAAACACCAGGGATATAACATTTGCACTGTGCAATATCTCCTCAGTACACTTGTTCAATGACTTAGTGTATTGCCCAGGTAGCCAAAGAGTTATACATTGGCTGTGACAACTATGGATAATGTCTACCTAAAGCAATCAAACATATTTTTAAAAAAGTTATGCATTTTTCAAAAGAATTAAACTATACAGAAGTCAGCAAAGGAAATGATCCAAGCCATGTTGTCTACACGGTTCAAATGCCAATTTATTTTTATATCTCATCCACACCGGTTAATAGTTTGTTTGTTTTTTATTTATTTTCTTTTAATTTTATAAAAAAATTATTTGTCCATGAAATACAAAAAATATAAATTGTTCAATAGCTAAAATTTTTTATTTACATAGACAACTATACAGCAGAATGCTTCCACTATATTAAAGGATTCTGGGTAGTCACATGGTAATTTTGTAAAAAAAAAAATTTGGCTGTCCACTTTGAACTTTCTCCTTCAATCTTTTATATCTCATTTAGTTCACCACACACTCTAAGATAATAATAAATTATTAGCTATTGTTTCAATATGTACTAATTTCTGAGAACCATTTATATGAACAGAACTTTGCTCCAGGGAGTGGTTTCTAATCTCTTAATATACTAAATGTTCACATGGTAAACAATAAAAGTTTTTATTCTTATTTAAGGGACATGAAACCCATAATTTTTATTATAATGATTTGTATAGAGAATACAATTTTAAACTTGTATTATCTAATTTGCTTCATTCTCTTGGTATCCTTTCTTGAAGAAACAGGAATGCACTTGGGTGATCCAATAACACGAGATTGATAACTGCAGCCACTATCAGCAGCTTTTGAGCCTACCTAGGTATGCTTTTAAACAAAGGATAGAAAGAGAGTGAAACAAATTAGCTCACAGAAGTAAATTGGAAAGTTATTTTATTTTTTTTATTTCCAGGTAATTTGAATTGAGGATTTTTACAGTTCACCCCTGATGTAATCTTAAGGTTAAGCGTTTCCCACGGGTATATCCCTCTTTAGCATAGTGAGCAAAAGATTTGTGTCTGGTTGGCTCATTAAATTTAAGACAACTACACGAATAGCCATTTGCATACAAAACAATACCCAACTGGAAATTAACATAGGTTTATTACATAAAGCTCAATAAAGAGTATAAGGTTTCAGCTTTGAGAGTCTCCCCACTACAATTCTTATTGGTTTATCCAACAAGAATGTAAAAAAAAAAGAAAGAAAGAAAGAAAGAAAGAAAGAAAGAAAGAAAGAAAGAAAGAAAGAAAGAAAGAGATAGGTTGATATCCCAAACTTGACCCAGACCGATGGAGAAGAATCAGCGTCTAAAGGTAGTTAAAGGGACAGTAAACACCAAAAATGTTATTGTTTAAAAGATAGATAATCCCTTTATTTTCCATTCCCCGGTTTTGCATAACCAACACTGGTATAGAAATATACTTTTTACCTCTGTAATTACCTTGTATCTAAGCTTCTGCTGACTGCCTCCATATCTCAGATCTTTTGACAGAATGGCATTTCAGGCAATAAGTGCTGACTCTTAAAGGGACAGTCAAGTCCAAAAAAAAAACTTTCATGTTTCAAATAGGGCATGTAATTTTTTTTTTTTTTAAATCAAAGTTTTTTTATTGAGACAATACAAGAAAGAGAAAAAAAACTATAAACATAATATACATTCTGTATCATTTTGATAAATCCTGCATACATGACATTGTTTATCCATTGGACAATGAAACCTTTTCATATAAGAGAGTAAAGAAATCTTGATTCAGACATCATATATGTATCTCTCCAAAAAAACATAATGAAAATAAAGGACATTTTATGCGAATACAAAATCAAATACATATAACCAAGCATTACCTCTTTTTTCCTTTTGTTTCCTATATAAACACATAAAGTTATAGAATTTGAACATCCAAAAAAACATAATTTATGCTTACCTGATAAATTCCTTTCTCCTGTAGTGTAGTCAGTCCACGGGTCATCCATTACTTATGGGATTATATCTCCTCCCTAACAGGAAGTGCAAGAGGATCACCCAAGCAGAGCTGCTATATAGCTCCTCCCCTCTACGTCATACCCAGTCATTCGACCGAAACCAAACGAGAAAGGAGAAACTATAGGGTGCAGTGGTGACTGGAGTTTAATTTAAAATTTAGACCTGCCGTAAAAAACAGGGCGGGCCGTGGACTGACTACACTACAGGAGAAAGGAATTTATCAGGTAAGCATAAATTATGTTTTCTCCTGTTAAGTGTAGTCAGTCCACGGGTCATCCATTACTTATGGGATACCAATACCAAAGCTAAAAGTACACGGATGACGGGAGGGACAGGCAGGACCTTTACACGGAAGGAACCACTGCCTGAAGAACCTTTCTCCCAAAAACAGCCTCCGAAGAAGCAAAAGTGTCAAATTTGTAAAATTTTGAAAAGGTGTGAAGTGAAGACCAAGTTGCAGCCTTGCAAATCTGTTCAACAGAGGCCTCATTCTTAAAGGCCCAAGTGGAAGCCACAGCTCTGGTAGAATGAGCTGTAATTCTTTCAGGAGGCTGCTGTCCAGCAGTCTCATAGGCTAAACGTATTATGCTACGAAGCCAGAAAGAGAGAGAGGTAGCTGAAGCCTTTTGACCTCTCCTCTGTCCAGAATAAACGACAAACAGGGAAGAAGTTTGTCGAAAATCTTTAGTTGCCTGTAAATAGAATTTCAGGGCACGGACGACGTCCAGATTGTGCAGAAGTCGTTCCTTCTTTGAGGAAGGATTAGGGCACAATGAAGGAACAACAATCTCTTGATTGATATTCTTGTTAGTGACTACCTTAGGTAAGAACCCAGGTTTAGTACGCAGAACTACCTTGTCTGAATGAAAAATCAGATAAGGAGAATCACAATGTAAGGCTGATAACTCAGAGACTCTTCGAGCCGAGGAAATAGCCATTAAGAACAGAACTTTCCAAGATAACAGCTTGATATCAATGGAATGAATGGGTTCAAACGGAACACCCTGTAAAACGTTAAGAACTAAGTTTAAGCTCCATGGCGGAGCAACAGTTTTAAACACAGGCTTAATCCTGGCCAAAGCCTGACAAAAAGCCTGAACGTCTGGAACTTCTGACAGACCCTTGTGTAAAAGAATGGACAGAGCTGATATCTGTCCCTTTAACGAACTAGCAGATAAACCCTTTTCTAAGCCTTCTTGTAGAAAAGACAATATCCTAGGAATCCTAACCTTACTCCATGAGTAACTCTTGGAATCGCACCAATGTAAGTATTTACGCCATATTTTATGGTAAATTTTCCTGGTAACAGGTTTCCTAGCCTGTATTAAAGTATCAATCACTGACTCCGAGAATCCACGCTTTGATAGAATCAAGCGTTCAATCTCCATGCAGTCAGCCTCAGAGAAATTAGATTTGGATGTTTGAAAGGACCCTGAACCAGAAGGTCCTGTCTCAGAGGCAGAGACCATGGTGGATAGGACGACATGTCCACTAGATCTGCATACCAGGTCCTGCGTGGCCACGCAGGCGCTATTTGAATCACTGATGCTCTCTCCTGTTTGATCCTGGCAATCAGTCGAGGAAGTATCGGGAAGGGTGGAAACACATAAGCCATGTTGAAGACCCAAGGTGCTGTCAGAGCATCTATCAGAACTGCTCCCGGGTCCCTGGACCTTGATCCGTAACAAGGAAGCTTGGCGTTCTGGCGAGACGCCATGAGATCCAGATCTGGTTTGCCCCAACGCCGAAGCAGTTGTGCAAATACCTCCGGGTGAAGTTCCCACTCCCCCGGATGAAAAGTCTGGCGACTTAGGAAATCCACCTCCCCGTTCTCCACGCCTGGGATGTGGATCGCTGACAGGTGGCAAGAGTGAGACTCTGCCCAGCGAATTATCTTTGAGACTTCCATCATCGCTAGGGAACTCCTTGTCCCTCCCTGATGGTTGATGTAAGCCACAGTCGTGATGTTGTCCGACTGGAACCTGATGAACCTCAGAGTTGCTAGCTGAGGCCAAGCCAGAAGAGCATTGAGAACTGCTCTTAATTCCAGAATGTTTATTGGAAGGAGACTTTCCTCCTGAGTCCATGATCCCTGAGCCTTCAGGGAATTCCAGACAGCGCCCCAACCTAGTAGGCTGGCGTCTGTTGTTACAATTGTCCAATCTGGCCTGCTGAAGGGCATCCCCCTGGACAGATGTGGCCGAGAAAGCCACCATAGAAGAGAATCTCTGGTCTCTTGATCCAGATTCAGCATAGGGGACAAATCTGAGTAATCCCCATTCCACTGACTTAGCATGCACAATTGTAGTGGTCTGAGATGCAGGCGTGCAAAAGGTACTATGTCCATTGCCGCTACCATTAAGCCGATTACCTCCATGCATTGAGCCACTGACGGGTGTTGAATGGAATGAAGGACACGGCAAGCATTTAGAAGTTTTGTTAACCTGTCTTCTGTCAGGTAAATTTTCATTTCTACAGAATCTATAAGAGTCCCCAAGAAGGGAACTCTTGTGAGTGGCAATAGAGAACTATTTTCTACGTTCACCTTCCACCCATGCGACCTTAGAAATGCCAGAACCAACTCTGTATGAGACTTGGCAGTCTGGAAACTTGACGCTTGTATCAGAATGTCGTCTAGGTACGGAGCTACCGAAATTCCTCGCGGTCTTAGTACCACCAGAAGAGAGCCCAGAACCTTTGTAAACATTCTTGGAGCCGTGGCTAACCCGAAGGGAAGAGCTACAAACTGGTAATGCCTGTTTAGGAAGGCAAACCTTAGGTACCGATAATGATCCTTGTGAATCGGTATGTGAAGGTAGGCATCCTTTAAATCCACTGTGGTCATGTATTGACCCCTTTGGATCATAGGTAAGATTGTCTGAATAGTTTCCATTTTGAACGATGGAACTCTTAGGAATTTGTTTAGGATCTTTAAGTCCAAAATTGGTCTGAAGGTTCCCTCTTTTTTGGGAACCACAAACAGATTTGAGTAAAACCCTTGTCCGTGTTCCGACCGCGGAACTGGATGGATCACTCCCATTAGTAAAAGGTCTTGTACACAGCAAAGAAACGCTTCTCTCTTTATCTGGTTTGCTGACAACCTTGAAAGATGAAATCTCCCTTTTGGAGGAGAAGCTTTGAAGTCCAGAAGATATCCCTGAGATATGATCTCTAACGCCCAGGGATCCTGGACATCTCTTGCCCAAGCCTGGGCAAAGAGAGAAAGTCTGCCCCCCACTAGATCCGTTTCCGGATCGGGGGCCCTCACTTCATGCTGTCTTAGGGGCAGCAGCAGGTTTTCTGGCCTGCTTGCCCTTGTTCCAGGACTGGTTAGGTTTCCAGCCCTGTCTGTAGCGAGCAACAGTTCCTTCCTGTTTTGGAGCGGAGGAAGTTGATGCTGCTCCTGCCTTGAAGTTACGAAAGGCACGAAAATTAGACTGTCTAGCCCTTGGTTTGGCTCTGTCTTGAGGCAGGGCATGGCCCTTACCTCCAGTAATGTCAGCGATAATTTCTTTCAAACCGGGCCCGAATAATGTCTGCCCTTTGAAAGGTATATTAAGCAATTTAGATTTAGAAGTCACATCGGCTGACCAGGATTTAAGCCACAGCGCTCTGCGCGCTTGAATGGCGAATCCGGAATTCTTAGTCGTAAGTTTAATTAAGTGTACTACGGCATCGGAAATAAATGAATTAGCTAGCTTAAGGACTCTAAGCTTGTCTGTAATCTCATCCAAAGTAGCTGAGCTAATGGTCTCTTCCAGAGACTCAAACCAGAATGCCGCCGCAGCCGTGACAGGCGCAATGCATGCAAGGGGTTGTAATATAAAACCTTGTTGAACAAACATTTTCTTAAGGTAACCCTCTAACTTTTTATCCATTGGATCTGAAAAAGCACAGCTATCCTCCACCGGGATAGTGGTGCGCTTAGCCAGAGTAGAAACTGCTCCCTCCACCTTAGGGACCGTCTGCCATAAGTCCCGTGTGGTGGCGTCTATTGGAAACATTTTTCTAAATATAGGAGGGGGTGAAAAAGGCACACCGGGTCTATCCCACTCCTTGTTAATAATTTCTGTAAGCCTCTTAGGTATAGGAAATACATCAGTACACACCGGTACCGCATAGTATCTATCCAGCCTACATAATTTCTCTGGAATTGCAACCGTGTTACAATCATTCAGAGCCGCTAATACCTCCCCTACCAATACACGGAGGTTCTCAAGCTTAAATTTAAAATTTGAAATGTCTGAATCCAGTTTACTTGGATCAGATCCGTCACCCACAGAATGAAGCTCTCCGTCCTCATGTTCTGCAAATTGTGACGCAGTATCAGACATGGCTCTAATATTTTCAGCGCACTCTGTTCTCACCCCAGAGTGGTCGCGTTTACCCCTAAATTCTGGCAATTTAGATAATACTTCAGTCATAACATTAGCCATGTCTTGCAAAGTGATTTGTATGGGCCGCCCTGATGTACTTGGCGCCACAATATCACGCACCTCCTGAGCGGGAGACGAAGGTACTGACACGTGAGGAGAGTTAGTCGGCATAACTTCCCCCTCGTTGTCTGGTGAAATTTTCTTTACATGTACAGATTGGCTTTTATTTAAAGTAGCATCAATGCAATTAGTACACAAATTTCTATTGGGCTCCACATTGGCCTTTACACATATTGCACAAAGAGTTTCCTCTGTGTCAGACATGTTTAACAAACTAGCAATGAAACTAGCAAGCTTGGAAAATACTTTTGAAATAAATTTTCAAGCAAAATAAAAAAACGTTACTGTGCCTTTAAGAAGCACAAATAAACTGTCACAGTTGAAATAACAATGAACCAAATTTGTTATAGCAACCAAATTTTCACAGTAAATGCATTAAGTTAGCAAAGGATTGCACCCACCAGCAAATGGATGATTAACCCCTTAATACCCAAAAAACGGATAACAGAATATAAACGTTTTAACACAGTCAAAAGCACAGTCTCACAGGTCTGCTGTGAGTGATTACCTCCCTCAAAACTAGTTTTGGAGACCCCTGGGCTCTGTAGAGACGTCCTGGATCATGGAGGAAGGAATAGGAAGACTGTGACTGAATTCTTACTGCGCAATAAAGCGCCAAAATAGGCCCCTCCCACTCATATTATAACAGTGGGGAAGCTCAGTAAACTGATTTTATTCATAAATAAACGACAGCCATGTGGAAAAATATGCCCAAAAAGTTTTATCACCAAGTACCTCAGAGAAAAACGATTAACATGCCAGTAAACGTTTTAAAAATAAAATTATGAAATGATATTAATAAGCCTGCTGCTAGTCGCTTTCACTGCAGTGGGGGCTCAAATATAAGTTAAATGTATACAGTATTTTCTTAGTGAAGTTCCATTCCCCAGAAATACCTCAGTGTAAACATACATACATATCAGCCTGATACCAGTCGCTACTACTGCATTTAAGGCTGCACTTACATTATATGGGTATTAGCAGTAATTTCTCAGTCAATTCCATTCCTTAGAAAATAATATACTGCAACATACCTCCTTGCAGGTGAACCCTGCCCGCTGTCCCCTGTTCTGAAGTTACCTCACTTCTCAGAATGGCCGAGAACAGCAAATGGATCTTAGTTACGACCGCTAAGATCATACACAAACTCAGGTAGATTCTTCTTCTAATGCTGCCTGAGAAAAAACAACACACTCCGGTGCTGTTTAAAATAACAAACTTTTGATTGAAGATATGAAAACTAATTTTAATAACCACAGTCCTCTCACACGTCCTATCTATTAGTTAGGTGCAAGAGAATAACTGGGTATGACGTAGAGGGGAGGAGCTATATAGCAGCTCTGCTTGGGTGATCCTCTTGCACTTCCTGTTAGGGAGGAGATATAATCCCATAAGTAATGGATGACCCGTGGACTGACTACACTTAACAGGAGAAACTTATACTTCTTATAGAGTGATATGTTAATGATAAAGTAGATGTATTTATTTATTTATTATCTGAAAATTTACAAATTATAGGGAGTCATAACCAGTTGCTCCTACTAAATGCACATAATTAGAGGGCAAGTTGAGAAAAATTAATCTTCGACTGCCAGTGGACTATCAGCACTTCTCATCCAAAAACGTATACATCTTATAGAGTGATAAGCTGATTATAAGGTAAATGTATTTATTATCTGAGAATTTACATATTATAGGAAGTCATAACAAGTTATTCCTACGGAATGCATAAGATTAGAGGGCAACTCGGAAAGTATTAGTCAGCATCTGGATACTCTAAGAAACCGTCCTCAGTTGCTTTGTAAGCAGAACATTAGGAGCAACTTATGGCATTACAATATCGATAGCGGGTAAACACCGCCTGTTTGTCCACCTAAAATGAGGATGAACAGTAGCTAATAAGTTATAACCCCCCAGGCATTCACACTGACCTGGGGGGGGGGGGAGGAAGTACAAATATAGACTGTGCAGATTAATTACTAACGTTTCTCCTAAGTGACATGGAGTATAAATATTTTATACATATCTATCAGCCTATTAAACCCCATTGCCTTCAACATATGCATATATATATATGTGGTCTAGAGTAAGAAAAATTAAAAATAAATTTATGAAGGGCCCATTCTAGATTTTCAGCTGTCAGTAGTAAAAATAAACCTGTATGATGCCTCACTCACGTAGGGGAGTGGTGCCTAAGACTAGCTTGACCACCTTAGCAATAAGAGTCTCATATCTGACTGGCAATCAGTCAGGGCTAGCGTCTATTACCCCTGTCAACAACAATACTTCTCCTACCCCTGCCGGCTAGGGGAAAGAGAAGGCTCATACTTTAACAAAAACAGAAGAGGAGATAATGAAGCTCAATCCAATATAATATTAGTCAGGACTCCCCTGTAATAGAAAGAGCACGGGACACTATATTATATATCTTCATTGCACAACATCTTTATATATGCTATATGCCAAAGGTGGACCTGCTGCTTGAGTTTCATAAGTAACAGTGCTTATTATAGGCAAAAGAGCTCTAAATGAAACAGAATACGTTGGTGCTCAGCAGCTAACTGCGAAACACCAGTTTATAAAGCTAGTCTAACTGCTGATAATGAATTAACTGTGTATAATATGAAATTAGACATAAATCAGTGTAAGTTAAAGTGATATTGACAATGATACTCACTAGGTATAAAGATCAATTTAGCCTTATCAATGATTACTTCTGTTCTGTTTTCACTAAAGATTGTGAAGATACAATGTCTACATTAAGGGATGCTACGCAAAATAGAAACAAGCTTAACAGTAATCTTTTTACAGAGGATGAGGTTTTGTTAGCATTATCAAAAATAAATGTTACAAAGGCAGTGGGTCCTGATAATATTCATCCAAGGGTTTTAAAAGAACTTCGATCAGTGCTAACTGTCCCATTAACTGATCTGTTTAATCAGTCACTATTAACAGGAGCTGTCCCAGATGATTGGAAAATAGCAAATGTAATACCTCTTCATAAAAAGGGCAGTAGAGAAGAATCTGGCAACTACAGGCCAGTTAGTTTAACTTCAGTAGTAGGGAAATTAATGGAAAGCCTCTTAAAAGAAAGAATTATGACTTACATAAAGACAAACAATTTAGAGGACCAAAATCAGCATGGTTTTACTTCAGGGAGATCATGTCAGACTAATCTAATTGACTTCTTTGATTATGTAACAAAAGTATTAGACAAGGGAGGAGCAGTTGATGTAGCATATCTAGATTTCAGCAAAGCATTTGACACCGTCCCACACAATAAACTTATTCACAAACTATATCTCCTTGGTCTAGATTCAAAAATTTTGAACTGGGTGGAATGCTGGCTTAAGGACAGAAAACAAAGTGTCTTAGTAAATGGAGTTCATTCAGCAGAGGGGGCTGTTACTAGTGGTGTTCCTCAGGGGTCAGTTCTGGGGCCTGTTTTGTTTAACATATTTATCTGCGATATCAGCAAAGGGCTACAGGGGAAAGTATGTCTCTTTGCAAATGATACAAAAATTTGCAACAGAGTGGATGTTCCAGGGGGGGTAGACAAAATGAGAAGTGATATACAACAATTGGAGGATTGGACAAACGACTGGGATCTAAAGTTTAACACAGCAAAGTGTAAAATAATGCATTTAGGGAAGAAAAAACATAATTTATGTAAGAACTTACCTGATAAATTCATTTCTTTCATATTAGCAAGAGTCCATGAGCTAGTGACGTATGGGATATACATTCCTACCAGGAGGGGCAAAGTTTCCCAAACCTTAAAATGCCTATAAATACACCCCTCACCACACCCACAAATCAGTTTAACGAATAGCCAAGAAGTGGGGTGATAAGAAAAAAGTGCGAAAGCATATAAAATAAGGAATTGGAATAATTGTGCTTTATACAAAAAAATCATAACCACCACAAAAAGGGTGGGCCTCATGGACTCTTGCTAATATGAAAGAAATGAATTTATCAGGTAAGTTCTTACATAAATTATGTTTTCTTTCATGTAATTAGCAAGAGTCCATGAGCTAGTGACGTATGGGATAATGACTACCCAAGATGTGGATCTTTCCACGCAAGAGTCACTAGAGAGGGAGGGATAAAATAAAGACAGCCAATTCCTGTTGAAAATAATCCACACCCAAAATAAAGTTTAATGAAAAACATAAGCAGAAGATTCAAACTGAAACCGCTGCCTGAAGTACTTTTCTACCAAAAACTGCTTCAGAAGAAGAAAACACATCAAAATGGTAGAATTTAGTAAAAAGTATGCAAAGAGGACCAAGTTGCTGCTTTGCAAATCTGATCAACCGAAGCTTCATTCCTAAACGCCCAGGAAGTAGAAACTGACCTAGTAGAATGAGCTGTAATCCTTTGAGGCGAGGTTTTACCCGACTCAACATAGGCATGATGAATTAAAGATTTCAACCAAGATGCCAAAGAAATGGCAGAAGCTTTCTGGCCTTTTCTAGAACCGGAAAAGATAACAAATAGACTAGAAGTCTTTCGAAAAGACTTAGTAGCTTCAACATAATATTTCAAAGCTCTAACAACATCCAAAGAATGCAACAATTTCTCCTTAGAATTCTTAGGATTAGGACATAATGAAGGAACCACAATTTCTCTACTAATGTTGTTGGAATTCACAACCTTAGGTAAAAATTCAAAAGAAGTTCGCAACACCACCTTATCCTGATGAAAAATCAGAAAAGGAGACTCACAAGAAAGAGCAGATAATTCAGAGACTCTTCTGGCAGAAGAGATCGCCAAAAGGAACAAAACTTTCCAAGAAAGTAATTTAATGTCCAATGAATGCATGGGTTCAAAAGGAGGAGCTTGAAGAGCCCCCAGAACCAAATTCAAACTCCAAGGAGGAGAAATTGACTTAATGACAGGTTTTATACGAACCAAAGCTTGTACAAAACAATGAATATCAGGAAGATTAGCAAGCTTTCTGTGAAAAAGAACAGAAAGAGCAGAGATTTGTCCTTTCAAGGAACTTGCAGACAAACCTTTATCTAAACCATCCTGAAGAAACTGTAAAATTCTCGGAATTCTAAAAGAATGCCAAGAAAAAAGATGAGAAAGACACCAAGAAATATAAGTCTTCCAGACTCTATAATATATCTCTCTAGATACAGATTTACGAGCCTGTAACATAGTATTAATCACAGAGTCAGAGAAACCTCTTTGACCAAGAATCAAGCGTTCAATCTCCATACCTTTAAATTTAAGGATTTGAGATCCTGATGGAAAAAAGGACCTTGCGACAGAAGGTCTGGTCTTAACGGAAGAGTCCACGGTTGGCAAGAGGCCATCCGGACAAGATCCGCATACCAAAACCTGTGAGGCCATGCCGGGGCTACCAGCAGAACAAACGAGCATTCCTTCAGAATCTTGGAGATTACTCTTGGAAGAAGAACTAGAGGCGGAAAGATATAGGCAGGATGATACTTCCAAGGAAGTGATAATGCATCCACTGCCTCCGCCTGAGGATCCCGGGATCTGGACAGATACCTGGGAAGTTTCTTGTTTAGATGAGACGCCATCAGATCTATTTCTGGAAGTTCCCACATTTGAACAATCTGAAGAAATACCTCTGGGTGAAGAGACCATTCGCCCGGATGTAACGTTTGGCGGCTGAGATAATCCGCTTCCCAATTGTCTATACCTGGGATATGAACCGCAGAAATTAGACAGGAGCTGGATTCCGCCCAAACCAGAATTCGAGACACTTCTTTCATAGCCAGAGGACTGTGAGTCCCTCCTTGATGATTGATGTATGCCACAGTCGTGACATTGTCTGTCTGAAAACAAATGAACGATTCTCTCTTCAGAAGAGGCCAAGACTGAAGAGCTCTGAAAATTGCACGGTGTTCCAAAATATTGATCGGTAATCTCACCTCCTGAGATTCCCAAACTCCTTGTGTCGTCAGAGATCCCCATACAGCTCCCCAACCTGTAAGACTTGCATCTGTTGAAATTACAGTCCAGGTCGGAAGAACAAAAGAAGCCCCCTGAATTAAACGATTGTGATCTGTCCACCACGTCAGAGAGTGTCGTACAATCGATTTTAAAGATATTGATTGAGATATCTTTGTGTAATCCCAGCACTATTGGTTCAGCATACAGAGCTGGAAAGGTCGCATGTGAAAATGAGCAAAGGAGATCGCGTCCAATGCAGCAGTCATAAGACCTAAAATTTCCATGCATAAGGCAACCAAAGGGAATGATTGTGACTGAAGGTTTTGACAAGCTGATATCAATGTTAGACGTCTCTTGTCCGAAAAAGACAGAGTCATGGACACCGAATCTATATGGAAACCTAAAGAGGTTACCCTTGTCTGAGGAATCAATGAACTTTTTGGTAAATTGATCCTTCAACCATGATCTTGAAGAAACAACACAAGTCGAATCGAATGAGATTCTGCTAAATGTGAAGACTGAGCAAGTACCAAGATATCGTCCAAATAAGGAAATACCACAATACCCTGTTCTCTGAATACAGACAGAAGGGCACCGAGAACCTTTGTAAAAATTCTTGGAGCTGATGCTAGGCCAAACGGTAGAGCCACAAACTGGTAATGCTTGTCTAGAAAAGAGAATCTCAGAAACTGATAGTGATCTGGATGAATCGGAATATGCAGATATGAATCCTGTAAATCTAATGCAGACATATAATGCCCTTGCTGAACAAAAGGCAGGATAGTCCTTACAGTTACCATCTTGAATGTTGGTATCCTTACATAATGATTCAATATTGACAGATCCGGAACTGGTCTGAAGTATTTGACCTTCTTTGGTACAATAAAGAGATTAAATAAAACCCCAGCCCCATGTTCCAGAACTGGAACTGGCATAATTACTCCAGCCAACTCTAGATCTGAAACACATTTCAGAAATGCTTGAGCCTTTGCTGGGTTTACTGGGACACTGGAAAGAAAAAAATCTCTTTGCAGGAGGCCTTAACTTGAAGCCAATTCTGTACCCTTCTGAAACAATGTTCTGAAAAACAGAGATTGTGAACGGAATTGATCCAAATTTCTTTGAAAAAAACATAATCTGCCCTGTACCAGCTGAGCTGGAATGAGGGCCGCACCTTCATGTGGACCTAGGAGCTGGCTTGGGTTTCTATAAGGCTTGGATATATTCCAAACTGGAGAAGGTTACCAAACTGATACCGCTCCTGAGGATGAAGGATCAGGCTTTTGTTCCTTGTTGTGATGAAAGGAACGAAAACGATTATTAGACCTAAATTCACCTTTAGATTTTTATCCTGTGGTAAAAAAGTTCCCTTCCCTCCAGTAACAGTTGAGATAAAAGAATCCAACTGATAATCGAATAATTTATTACCCTGGAAAGAAAGGGATAGCAAAGATGACTTAGAAGACATATCAGCATTCCAAGTTTTAAGCCATAAAGCTCTTCTAGCTAAAATAGCTAGAGACATATACCTGACATCAACTCTAATGATATCAAAGATGGCATCACAAATAAAATAATTAGCATGTTAAAGAAATGCAAATGATAATTATGATCTGTTATTTGTTGCGCTAAAGCTTCTAACCAAAAAAGTTGAAGCTGCAGTAACATCCGCTAAGGATATAGCAGGTCTAAGATGATTACCTGAACACAAGTAAGCTTTCTTAGAAAGGATTCAATTTTCCTATCTAAAGGATCTTTAGCAGGAGTAGAGACAGCCCCATTAATCTTAGGGATTTTGTCCCAAAACTCTAATCTGTCAGATGGCACAGGATATAATTGCTTAAAACGTTTTTAGAAGGAGTAAATGAATTACCCAAAATATTCCATTCCCTGGAAATTACTTCAGAAATAGCACCAGGGACAGGAAACACTTCTGGAATAACTACAGGAGATTTAGAAACCTGAATCCAGGAAACCAGAATCCTCAATTTCTAATGCAATTAATACTTCTTTAAGTAAAGAACAAATAATTCCATCTTGAACAAATACGAAGATTTATCAACATCAACCTCTGAGACAGAAACCTCTGAACCAGAAGAACCATTATCAGTATCAGAATGATGATGTTCATTTTAAAAATTCATCTGAAAAAAGAGAAGTTTTAAAAGACTTTTATGTATACTAGAAGGAGAAATAACAGACATAGCCTTCTTAATGGATTTAGAAACAAAATCTCTTATGTTATCAGGAACACTCTGAGTATTAGATGTTGACGAAACAGCAACAGGTAATGTAATAGTACTAAAGGAAATTTTATCTGCATTAACAAGTTTGTCATGACATTCAATACAAACAACAGCTGGAGGAACAGATACCAAAAGTTTATATCAGATACACTTAGCTTTGGTAGCTCCAGCACCGGGCAGCGATTTTCCTGAAGTATCTTCTGACTCAGTTGCAACGTGGAACATCTTGCAATATGTAATAGAAAAAAACAACATATAAAGCAAAATAGATCAAATTCCTTAAATGACAGTTTCAGGAATGGGAAAAAATGCCAGTGAACAAGCTTCTAGCAACCAGAAGCAAATAAATAATGAGACTTAAATAATGTGGAGACAACAATGACGCCCATATTTTTTAGCGCCAAAAATGACGCCCACATTATTTGGCGCCTAAATGCTTTTGGCGCCAAAAATGACGCCACATCCGGAACGCCGACACTTTTGGCGCAAAAGAACGTCAAAAAATGACGCAACTTCCTGCGACACGTATGACGCCGGAAACAGAAAAAAAAATTTGCGCCAAAAAAGTCCGCGCCAAGAATGACGCAATAAAATGAAGCATTTTCAGCCCCCGCGAGCCTAACAGCCCACAGGAAAAAAGTCAAATTTTTTAAGGTAAGAAAAAATGATTGATTCAAATGCATTATCCCAAATATGAAACTGACTGTCTGAAAATAAGGAATGTTGAACATCCTGAGTCAAGGCAAATAAATGTTTGAATACAAATATTTAGAACTTTATAAAAAAGTGCCCAACCATAGCTTAGAGTGTCACAGAAAATAAGACTTACTTACCCCAGGACACTCATCTACATATAGCAGATAGCCAAACCAGTACTGAAACGAGAATCAGCAGAGGTAATGGTATATATATATATATAAGAGTATATCGTCGATCTGAAAAGGGAGGTAAGAGATGAATCTCTACGACCGATAACAGAGAACCTATGAAATAGACCCCGTAGAAGGAGATCATTGCATTCAAATAGGCAATACTCTCCTCACATCCCTCTGACATTCACTGCACGCTGAGAGGAAAACCGGGCTCCAACCTGCTGCGGAGCGCATATCAACGTAGAATCTAGCACAAACTTACTTCACCACCTCCATAGGAGGCAAAGTTTGTAAAACTGATTTGTGGGTGTGGTGAGGGGTGTATTTATAGGCATTTTAAGGTTTGGGAAACTTTGCCCCTCCTGGTAGGAATGTATATCCCATACGTCACTAGCTCATGGACTCTTGCTAATTACATGAAAGAAATCCAAATGTTAATTACAGACTCAATGACACTTTACTGACTGTTACAGACGAGGAACAGGACTTGGGAATTATTATTTCAGATGATTTAAAACTTAGTAAACAATGTAGTAATGCAGCAAGTAAGGCTAGCAGAATGCTTGGATGCATTGGTAGAGGTATTTGCAGCAGAAATAGTAAGGTTCTTATGCCACTTTATAGATCATTAGTTAGGCCTCATCTTGAGTATTGTGTGCAGTTCTGGAGGCCATATCTTCAGAAGGATATTAACAAACTTGAATCTGTGCAAAGGAGGGCTACCAAAATGGTACATGGTCTAAAAAATAAAACTTACCAGGACAGGCTCAATGACCTAAATATGTATAGCTTAGAGGAGAGAAGGGAAAGAGGTGATATGATAGCAACTTTCAAGTACATTAAAGGGTTTAGTAAAACTGAGGCTGTGGGTATTTTACATAAAATGGAAAATTCAAGAACAAGGGGTCATGAGCTCAAGCTAAAGGGTAGTAGATTCAGGAGTAATTTGAGGAAGCACTTCTTTACAGAAAGAGTGATTGATTTATGGAATAAACTTCCTCAAGAGGTAGTAGCAACAAACACTGTGGGGGACTTTAAAAATGCATGGGACAAGCATAGGGCTATCCTACGAACTAGATAAGTTTATACTGTTAGGTAAGGTCGGGCAGACTTGCTGGGCCTATGGCTCTTATCTGCCGTCAATATCTATGTTTCTATGTTTCTATGTTATCTATTACTATTATCCTAAAGTAATAGGCTACTGGGAGGTGAGAGTGAGGGTAATTAATATACTGTGAAAAAACATTACAGACCCCACACCTAAGCATCTACCATGAAGTTCAGCCCTTACAGTCCTCATTAGACACTTAGTACACATGAATGGAGACAATCTTAGTCTAAATGAGTATGCGTGCAAAGTTATCAGTACAAATGAAGGCATTACTTTATGTTAACACCAAGGTAGATAGTGCAAATAACTCGGTGATACCAAACTGGAGAGCACATTTATATCTCATATTTATGAGCTCTGCAATGTAAGTGCACTAAACATTAAAAAGATTGCTGTCAGGGGACTAGGAGATTATGATAAATATCTGATGGCTAACAGTATATTAAGTGGTACTGCTATGTATGTCTTCAGACTTGGAATAAGGAGGGAGAACCACCCCTAGAAACTAGTACAAAATGTATAAGCGAACTCGGAGTTGAACTATGTACTCATATGGAATATTACTGATCACTTGAAGGTACATTGTACTTAAATGCAGGTACTAATATAACCTGTGTAAACATGACACTGTGTTATAATCTTATAGCCTTATTTCTTTCATGTAATTAGCAAGAGTCCATGAGCTAGTGACGTATGGGATATACATTCCTACCAGGAGGGGCAAAGTTTCCCAAACCTTAAAATGCCTATAAATACACCCCTCACCACACCCACAATTCAGTTTTACAAACTTTGCCTCCGATGGAGGTGGTGAAGTAAGTTTGTGCTAGATTCTACGTTGATATGCGCTCCGCAGCAAGTTGGAGCCCGGTTTTCCTCTCAGCGTGCAGTGAATGTCAGAGGGATGTGAGGAGAGTATTGCCTATTTGAATGCAGTGATCTCCTTCTACGGGGTCTATTTCATAGGTTCTCTGTTATCGGTCGTAGAGATTCATCTCTTACCTCCCTTTTCAGATCGACGATATACTCTTATATATACCATTACCTCTGCTGATTCTCGTTTCAGTACTGGTTTGGCTTTCTACAAACATGTAGATGAGTGTCCTGGGGTAAGTAAATCTTATTTTCTGTGACACTCTAAGCTATGGTTGGGCACTTTGTTTATAAAGTTCTAAATATATGTATTCAAACATTTATTTGCCTTGACTCAGAATGTTCAACTTTCCTTATTTTTCAGACAGTCAGTTTCATATTTGGGATAATGCATTTGAATTAATCATTTTTTCTTACCTTCAATTTGACTCTTTTTTTCCTGTGGGCTGTTAGGCTCGCGGGGGCTGAAAATGCTTCATTTTATTGCGTCATTCTTGGCGCAGACTTTTTTGGCGCAAAAATTATTTTCCGTTTCCGGCGTCATACGTGTCGCCGGAAGTTGCGTCATTTTTTGACGTTATTTTGCGCCAAAAATGTCGGCGTTCCGGATGTGGCGTCATTTTTGGCGCCAAAAGCATTTAGGCGCCAAATAATGTGGGCGTCTTATTTGGCGCTAAAAAATAAGGGCGTCGCTTTTGTCTCCACATTATTTAAGTCTTATTTTTTCAGTGCTTCTGGTTGCTAGAAGCTTGTTCTTTGGCATTTTTTCCCATTCCTGAAACTGTCATTTAAGGAATTTGATCAATTTTGCTTTATATGTTGTTTTTTCTCTTACATATTGCAAGATGTCTCACGTTGCATCTGAGTCAGAAGATACTACAGGAAAATCGCTGTCTACTGCTGGAGCTACCAAGCTAAGTGTATCTGCTATAATTTTTGGTATCTGTTTCTCCAGCTGTTGTTTGTATTGCATGTCATGACAAACTTATTAATGCAGATAAAATTTCCTTTAGTACTGTTACATTACCTGTTGCTGTTCCATCAACATCTAATTTTCAGAGTGTTCCTGATAAACATAAGAGATTTTATTTTTTAAATCCATTAAGAAGGCTATGTCTGTTATTTCTCCTTCTAGTTTACATAAAAGTCTTTTAAAACTTCTCTTTTTTCAGATGAATTTTTAAATGAACATCATCATTCTGATACTGATAATGGTTCTTCTGGTTCAGAGGTTTCTGTCTCAGAGGTTGATGCTGATAAATCTTTGTATTTGTTCAAGATGGAATTTATTCGTTCTTTATTTAAAGAAGTATTAATTGCATTAGAAATAGAGGATTCTGGTCCTCTTGATTCTAAATCTAAACGTTTAAATAAGGTTTTTAAATCTCCTGTAGTTATTCCAGAAGTGTTTAATCTCCCTGATGCTATTTCTGAAGTAATTTCCAGGGAATGGAATAATTTGGGTAATTCTTTTACTCCTTCTAAACGTTTAAGCAATTATATCCTGTGCCATCTGACAGATTAGAGTTTTTTTGTGACAAAATCCCTAAGGTTATGGGGCTGTCTCTACTCCTGCTAAATGTGCTACTATTCCTACGGCAGATAGTAATTCATTTAAGGATCCTTTAGATAGGAAAATTGAATCCTTTCTAAGAAAAGCTTACTTATGTTCAGGTAATCTTCTTAGACTTGCTATATTTTTAGCGGATGTTGCTGCAGCTTCAACTTTTTGGTTAGAAGCTTTGGCGCAACAAGTAACAGATCATAATTTTATAGCATGATTATTATTCTATAACATGCTAATAATTTTATTGGTGATACCATCTTTTGATATCATTAGAATTGATGTCAGGTATATGTCTCTAGCTATTTTAGCTAGAAAAGCTTTATGGATTAAACTTGGAATACTGATATGTCTTCTAAGTCAACTTTGCTTTCCCTTTCTTTCCAGGGTAATAAATTATTATTTCAACTGTTTCTGGAAGGAAGGGAACTTTTTTTCCAAAGGATAAAAAATCTAAGGTAAATTTAGGTCTAATAATCATTTCGTTCCTTTCCTCACAATAAGGAACAAAAGCCTGATCCTTCATTCTCAGGAGCGGTATCAGTTTGGAAACTATTTCCAGTTTGGAATATATCCAAGCCTTTAGAAAACCTATAGCCAGCTCCTAAGTACCCATGAAGGTGCGGACCTTATTCCAGCTCAGCTGGTATGGGGCAGATTACGTTTTCTTCAAAGAAATTTTGATCAATTCCATTCTCAATTTCTGGTTTCAGAACATTGTTTCAGAAAGGTACAGAATTGGCTTCAGTTAAGGCCTCCTGCTAAGAGATTTTTTTCTTTCCCGTGTCCCAGTTAACACAGCGAAGGCTCAGCATTTCTGAAATGTGTTTCAGATCTAGAGTTGGCTGGAGTAATTATGCCAGTTCCAGTTCTGGAACAGGGGCTGGGGTTTTATTTTATCTCTTCATTGTACCAAAGAAGGTCAATTCCTTCAGACCAGTTCCGGATCTATCAATATTGAATCGTTATGTAAGGATACCAACATTCAAGATGGTTACTGTAGGACTGTCCTGCCTTTTGTTTAGCAAGGGCATTATATGTCTACAATAGATTTACAGGATGTGTATCTACATATTCCGATTCATCCAGATCACTTTTAGTGTCTGAGATTCTCTTTTTAGACAAGCATTACCAGTTTTGTGGCTCTACCGTTTGGCCTAGCCTCAGTTCCAAGAATTTTTTTCAAAGGTTCTTGGTGCCCTTCTTTCTGTAATCAGAGAACAGGGTTTTGGTATCTCCTTATTGGACAATATCTGGGTACTTGCTCAGTCTTCTCATTTTCAAAGAATCTCATACGAATCGACTTGTGTTGTTTCTTCAAGTTCATGGTTGGAGGATCAATTTACCAATCAGTTCATTGATTCCTCAGACAAGTGTAACCTTTTTAGGTTTCTAGAATAGATTCAGTGTCTATGACTCTGTCCTTGTCAGACAAGAGAAGTTTAACATTGATATCAGCTTGTCAAAACCTTCAGTCACAATCATTCCCTTTGGTAGCCTTATGCATGGAAATTTTAGGTCTTAGGACTGCCGCATCAGATGCGATCTCCTTTGCTCGTTTTCACATGCGACCTCTTCAGCTCTGTATGCTGAACCAATGGTGCAGGGATTACTCAAAGATATCTCAATTAATATCTTTAAACCGATTATACGACACTCTCTGACATGGTGGGCAGATCACCATCGTTTAGTTCAGGGGGCTTCTTTGTTCTTCCGACCTGGACTATAATCTCAACAGATGCAAGTCTTACAGGTTGGGGAGCTGTGTGGGGGTATCTGACGGCACAAGGGGTTTGGGAATCTCAGGAGGTGAGATTTCCGATCAATATTTTGGAACTCCGTGCAATTTCAGAGCTCTTCAGTCTTGGCCTCTTCTGAAGAGAGAGTTGTTCATTTGTTTTCAGATAGACAATGTCACAACTGTGGCATACATCAATCATCAAGGAGGGACTCACAGTCCTCTGGCTATGAAAGAAGTATCTCGAATTTTGGTTTGGGCGGAATCCAGCTCCTGTCTAATCTCTGCGGTTCATATCCCAGATATGGACAATTGGAAAGCGGATTATCTCAGTCGCCAAACGTTGCACCTGGGCGAATGGTCTTCACCCAGAGGTATTTCCTCAGATTGTTCAAATGTGGGAACTCTCAGAAATAGATCTGATGGTTTCTCATCTAAACAAGAAACTTCCCTGGTATCTGTCCGGATCCAGGGATCCTCGGGCGGAGGCAGTGGATGCATTATCTCTTCCTTACAAGTGTCATCCTGCCTATATCTTTCCGCCTCTAGTTCTTCTTCCAAGGGTATTCTCTAATATTCTAAAGGAATGCTCGTTTGTCCTGCTGGTAGCTCCAGCATGGCCTCACAGGTTTTGGTATGCGGATCTTGTCCGGATGGCCTCTTGCCAGCTGTGGACTCTTCCGTTAAGACCAGTCTTTCTGTCTCAAGGTTCTTTTTTCCATCAGGATCTCAAAACCTTAATTTTAAGGTGTGGAGTTTGAACGCTTGATTCTTGGTCAAAGAGGTTTCTCTGACTCTGTGATTGATACTATGTGACAGGCTCGTAAATCTGTATCTAGAGAGATATATTATAGAGTCTGGAAGACTTATATTTCTTCAGGATGGTTTAGATAAAGGTTTGTCCGCAAGTTTCTTGAAAGACAAATCTCTGCTCTTTCTGATCTTTTTCACAGAAGGATTGCTAATCTTCCTGATATTCATTGTTTTGTACAAGCTTTGGTTCGTATAAAACCTGTCATTAAGTCAATTTCTCCTCTTTGGAGTTTGAATTTGGTTCTGGGGGCTCTTCAAGCTTCTCCTTTTGAACCCATGCATTCTTTGGTCGTTATATTACTTTCTTGGAAAGTTTTGTTTCTTTTGGCCATCTCTTCTGCCAGAAGAGTCTCTGAATTATCTACTCTTTTTTGTGAGTCTCCTTTTCTGATTTTGCATCAGGATAAGGCGGTGCTGCGAACTTCTTTTGAATTTTTTACCTAAGGTTGTGAATTCTAACAACATTAGTAGAGAAATTGTGGTTCCTTCATTATGTCCTAATCCTATGAATTCTAAGGAGAAATCATTGCATTCTTTGGATGCTGTTAGAGCTTTGTAATATTATGTTGAAGCTACTAAGTCTTTCCGAAAGACTTCTAGTCTATTTGTCATCTTTTCCGGTTCTAGAAAAGACCAGAAAGCTTCTGCCATTTCTTTGGCATCTTGGTTGAAATCTTTATTTCATCATGCCTATGTTGAGTCGGGTAACACTCCGCCTCAAAGGATTACAGCTCATTCTACTAAGTCAGTTTCTACTTCCTGGGCGTTTAAGAATGAAGCTTCGGTTGATCAGATTTGCAAAACAGCAACTTGGTCCTCTTTGCATACTTTTTCTAAATTCTACCATTTTGATGTGTTTTCTTCTTCTGAAGCAGTTTTTGGTAGAAACGTACTTCAGGCAGTGGTTTCAGTTTGAATCTTCTGCTTATGTTTTTTCATTATTTTCAGCAGGAATTGGCTGTCTTTATTTTATCCCTCCCTCTCTAGTGACTCTTGTGTGGAAAGATCCACATCTTGGGTAATCATTATCCCATACGTCACTAGCTCATGGACTCTTGCTAATTACATGAAAGAAAACATAATTTATGTAAGAACTTACCTGATAAATTCATTTCTTTCATATTAGCAAGAGTCCATGAGGCCCGCCCTTTTTTGTGGTGGTTTTGATTTTTTTGTATAAAGCACAATTATTCCAATTCCTTATTTTATATGCTTTCGCACTTTTTTCTTATCACCCCACTTCTTGGCTATTCATTAAACTGAATTGTGGGTGTGGTGAGGGATGTATTTATAGGCATTTTAAGGTTTGGGAAACTTTGCCCCTCCTGGTAGGAATGTATATCCCATACGTCACTAGCTCATGGACTCTTGCTAATATGAAAGAAATGAATTTATCAGGTAAGTTCTTACATAAATTATGTTTTTTCCAGAGTGAAACTCTCAGTAAATAATATGGATCTTGGAGTATGATTAAGCTTAAGGGGAAAACATAAATTATTTTATAATAGCTATAAACATGCTTGTGAGCTTAGAGAATAGGACAACAATAGAATGTAACTCCATATAAAAGATAAGCTAAACACAAAGGGCCATCTCCTCAACAGAGCCAAAGATAGGATAGTACTATGCAGCAGCGGCCCAGAGCAAGGAGAAAAGAGAATATTTAATAGCAACACTAAGCGTCGCCAAGGCTTATGGAATCTGACAATGTCCCGAATATATGAAGTCTATGGCTTGGAATTTTATGCATTCTGAATCTGAGTCGGCACTGGTATAGCAAAGAGCTAGGCGAGTTTCTAGTTAGCCCACTCCAGACCTGAAAGGGGACCATGATGGGATCTCAGCGTAGGTCAAGAAGTGGGGTGAGTAGCCATGACCGGGAACGGATTCATGTGCGAGTAAAGTCTCTTCAACCCTTGCTAGCTGCAGGTATGTGCTAGCAATGGTTCGTGCTCTAATTTCCTCATAGCTATGTGTATTTTTTCCTGTCTGCTGTAGCGTGGTATACCTTATAAATGTTATGCTCCGCTTTGCTCCCGGTTCACTCTGCCGCGGCTCTGTGTAAAGTGCGAGAGTGGTAGAGAGGTAATCCGGGTCAGCCAGCTGCACCCCGGGAATAGGCGAGTCGGTATCCAAGAGCTGGGGCTTCCAATCTACCAATGATGGGCTGGTCTCTCTGAGATATCTCATCCGGCCTATATGTGAGTGATCCGCATTCTCTGTCCTCTGGGCTCTTGTCCTCAAAGGAGTGGGATCCCCAGCCACATCCCGCAAGACAGCCACCTGCCCCGGAATCCGTCAGCTTCAGATGTGCTGAGTGCTAAGGGCTCAGTGAGCGGTGCGGGAGGGAGCAGACCCCCATCTTGAAGGCTACAGGTACAGAAACAGTCGGAAAGACAGCGTGAGAGCTGGGTGAAGTGGAGATCCATTTTGTTGCCCAATCTTTTCCGCGATAGGAGTAGTGTTGCCTCCATTCTCCTAGAGATCGTAACAGATGGTAGTGGAGGGGAGACTTACAGTGTTTCTGTAATCGCAGTATCGCTTATATACGAAGGGTCTATGAGGTTCAATCTCTAGTTGCTGAAAGTATAGGCCCTGAGTAAAGATGTTAGTTTCAGAAGCATGTACTATGGTGCTGTTCCTTCTATCTCCTATACATATGCTCAGGAGGTTATAATATCTTCAAATGAGGGTTTTAGGGTGTCCTATTAGGCATTTTGTCTCTTTTCTTAGCTTTCTGCTGTGGAGCTCCAGAATAGTGCTGCCATGCTTGTCGGCGGTTGGCTCCGCCCCTCAGGGCATGTAATTTTAAACAACTTTCCAATTTACTTTTATCACCAATTTAGCTTTGTTCTCTTGGTATTCTTAGTTGAAAGCTAAACCTAGGAAAGCTCATATGATAATTTCTTTGACCTTGAAGGCCGCCTCTTATCACATGCTTTTTTATTTGCTTTTCACAACAGGGGAGAGCTAGTTCATGTGAGCCATATAGATAACATTGTGATCACGCCCGTGGCTTGTGGCAGACACTGCACTAATTGGCTAAAATGAAAGTCAATAGATAATAAATAAAAGGTCATGTGATCAGGGGGCTGTCAGAAGATGCTTAGATACAAGTTAATCACAGAGGTAAAAAGTATATTAATATAACTGTTGGTCATGCAAACCTGGGGAATGGGTAATAAAGGGATTATCTATCGCTATCTTTATCTTTTTTTATCTGTCAAATTCATTCAGATAAGAAATTAGCATATGAGCTTAATTAAAAGCTAAACCTAGGTAGGCTCATATGCTAATTTCTTATCTGAATGAATTTGACAGATAAAAAAAGATAAAGATAGCGATTCTGCAGACTCGCGGCCAATGGGCTGTCACCAGGGAGGTGTCAATCAACCCGATCGTACTCGATCGGGTTGAATTGTGGGATTCCTGTCCGCCTGCTCAGAGCAGGCGGACAGGTTATGGAACAGCGGTCTTTTGACCACTGCTTCATAACTGCTGTTTCTGGTGAGCCTGAAGACTCATGGGCCCACAAGCTCCATACGCAGCTTAACGATAAATGGGCCTGATAGCATGCAATTTTAGGCAACTTTCCAATTTACTTAAAAACTAATTTGCTTTGTTCTCTTGGTATCATTTGTTAAAAAAAATGATATCTAGGTAGCATCATGAGCAGCAATGCGCTACTGGATATTATTTGCTGATTGGTGGCTGAAAAATATGCCTCTTGTCAATCACTCCTGTGATGTGTTCAGCTAGCTCCCAGTAGGGCATTGCTGTTCCTTCATCAAAGAGAATGAAGCAAATTGATAATAGCAGTAAATTGTACAGTTCTTTAAAATGTTCTCTACAGAAATCATGAAAAAAAATTGGGGTTCATGTCCCTTTAAGATTACTTGGCAGTAGTACTGGTATTTGTATGATATGGTATGAGTAGCTTAGGTCAGAAGTAAGGGTGGGCAAATGTATGGAAAGTACAATTCGTTTGGTCGAATGAATAGTCCTATGGACATTTGTTTTGGACAAACAAATGCTGATAAGGAGGAAAACCCTTTCAAATTAGTTAAACAAACGTTATTTCCGATTTCCGAATGTTCATAATTAGATCGAATATCCACATTTGAAATTATGAATGTAACATTAGATTTAGCAAATACTTATTTAGTAAATTGATACATAATAGACACAAATATATTGATTTGATTTTTCTATTTCAAACATTGCATAATTTGAATATAAAATTTTAAGCAAGCATTAGAAATACTTATCTTGGTATTTTTGTTGAAGAGTAAACTTAGATAGACTCGTAGGCGATTAGGAGAGTACAAGTGCCTGTAGCATCCAATAACAGAAGTGTTTACAGCAACGTTATGCACACATCACATACATGTAGACACGCAATATACACACATCACATATACGCCCCACATAAACATACATGCAGACACACAACGTACACACACCATTCACATACATGCAGACACACAGCATACATCCCACATACACACACTACACAGCATTCTCATACATGCAGACACACATCATATACACACTATACAGCTTTCACATACATGCAGACCACACAACATACACACATCACATACATGCAGACACAACATATACACATCACATACATGCAGACACACAACACACACACATCACAAACATACAGTACATGCAGACACACAACACACATACACACACATCACAAACATAGATGCAGATACACAACACACACATCACAAACATACATGCAGACACACAACACACACACACACATCACAAACATACATGCAGACACACAACACACATCACAAACATACATTCAGACACACAACCAGGGCCACCATCAGGGGGTGAAAGGGGTGACTCCTGTCAGGGGCCCACTGGGCTAGGAGCCCCATGAGGCAAGCACAACAATTATTTAAAAAAAATATTTTTTTCCCTTCAAATTTTGGTAGCCAACTAGCCATCAGAGGGTGCTACAGCAAAGTGCTATTAAGCACGGGAAATGTCATTACAAGGATTAAAGCATTAGCATTTGAGAGGATTTCCGAGTGTGCACTAAACCACTATGCACAGTGTGAGACACACTTGGCACTTCAGTTTGTACAGTGTGTGCCTGAGTCAGATGGCAGATCACTTATTTTCAGAGGAGGTAGGACTTACTTAGTAAATGTTTTTTTATTTCTTTGTGCAATTTCAGTGTGGTAGTTGTATGGTGGGGTTAGGGGTCCATAAAAACATTTTTTTAGCAATATGCAACAGTGTATTTATGATTATTTGACAATGCTGTTGAAATTCTATATTTAAAACCATGCAGACATGTTTCCTCCTCAATATACAAATGGTTATATATATATATATATATATATATATATATATATATATATATATATATATATATATATATATATATATATATATATATATATATATATATATATATATAATATATTTGAAGAAGGATAAGCACTCCTGGTAAAGTAAGTAAAGGCCAATACTGCCTGTTGTATATGCATCAGGGTACGATACACTTGCAGAAAATAGAAGGCACTCACTGGGTCTTAGTAGAAAGAATACTTCTTTAATTGTGATGTTTCGGGGTCACCCCGGTTTTCAAACAGACATACAATGTGAATAGTTTACTCACCCTCCTTAAAACACCTATGGAACCCCATTGCAGCGCTGCTGACGGCGTAACCGGAAGTGGCCGTGATCACGTGACTTACGTTGCATCCTCACTGTTGTCATGGTAACCGGACGCTAGTCAGCAAAGCCTGTGACCCAATACATAGAAACAACATGTGATGTAGTGTTACAATGTTACAGTGTGGCAGAGAAAACAAATTGGCATTACATATCATCAGAAAGGGATATAGTCTCAGCAGCACTAAACCTTAACTCTAAGGGGTATACACTCTAAGTAAATACCACAGGTACACCATATTATAAGATACTATCTGCAGGCTTCAGTAATAGACAGGAAAAGTATATGGATACTGCTCAATGTTGTACTTGCATTGCTTCTGTAATATGGCATGCACAGTATCTCTGGGGCTTAGCACTATGGTTTATACATATATGGGAAATGATACTTATAAAATCAGAAATAAGATCTAAATATTGACAATAGTATCCCTAGCTAAACTGCAGCATAATAATGTTAATATAACACAGGCTGTGTTAGCCAAACTCATAAAAAACAGTGCCAGTCCAGGTGTACATTAATTCCTTGGGGTGTCATGGTCCCCAAGGTATGAATCCATCAGGCTTCTCGTTGCAACAGTAGTTTAGCCCTATCACCTCCTCGGGTGAGGAGTGGTACATCGTCTATTATAATGTATTTCAAGTCCCTAAAACTATGCTTGGCATACGCAAAGTGCCTTGCCACAGGTTGCTCTGAGGTCCCCTTTTCTATCACCATCCGATGATTCGCCATTCTGTTCCTGAGGTCGTCCACAGTCTTGACGACATAACAAAGCCCACATATGCAGTGTAGTAGATATACAACATACATTGTCGTGCAAGTGACTGTCTTTAATGGGGAACCTTCTTGTTGAGTAGGGGTGGCTAAAGCTATTGCCTGTTGTGAGGCCTCCACACGTAGTACATACCAGGCATCTGTAACAACCAGGTCTGTTCTGGAGCCATGTTTCCTTGAGGTAGCAGTTCCTAGGGTCGGTCTTAATAAGCTGGTCTCGAAGAAAACATGCCCTGCGGTACCCCACTCTCGGTGGATCAGTTTTTTCCAGGGGTAGATCTTTGTCAAATGTTAGTAGTGCCCAATTGTCCCTCATGGTGCAGATGATCTCTCTTTTGCCCAAAGTGAATGTTGTAGTAAACATCATTCTGTTGGCCTTATCATTTCTCACATTTGGTTTCAGTGCTTCTTCTTGTGTTAGGTGCATGGTTTTCTCTTTGCATTCCTGAAGCTGTTTTTTCTAGTAGTTCCTCATGGCAAATTTCTTTTCCATTTCTTGAAGCTGTTTGGTTCTTAGATTGGCATCTGTGTTGTTTCTAACGGTTCTCTTGAATTGAGAGATAGGCAGTGCTTTCTTCAAGCTAGGGGGATGGCAACTTGCTGCATGAACCAGTGAGTTCTTATCTGTAATTTTGCTATACAGGGTAGTCAGTAGTCTCTTCTCTTGCTTGAATATTCACAGATACCGGAAATCTATCGTCCCTTTATCATATATCAACTTGAATTTGACCGTGGGGTGTACATTGTTGAGTTCTTTGAACCATTCTTGTAGACCTGCCTCTGTTCCCTCCCATATCAAGAACA
The DNA here is from genome assembly GCF_027579735.1 of Bombina bombina. Classification (NCBI taxonomy): domain Eukaryota; kingdom Metazoa; phylum Chordata; class Amphibia; order Anura; family Bombinatoridae; genus Bombina; species Bombina bombina. The sequence continues at coordinate 312,326,847 of NC_069505.1, forward strand.
GGTTGTCAATGTACCTTCTGAATAGTTTGATTCTGGTATCCTGAAATAGAACCGTACCCTTTGTCTCAAGTTCAGCCATGAAAAGATTGGTGTAGGCTGGGGCCACATTGGACCCCATAGCCGCCCCTGCAATCTGAAGATAGTATTCTCTTTCAAAAGGGTAGTAATTAAATTCCAAACAAGCCCTCAAGAGTTCTATCAAGGCTTTTGTTGGAGGTCCTATGTAAGGATATCTGGCCAACTGTCTCCTTACTCCTGCTAACCCTTCCTCATGGAGAATTACAGTGTAGAGAGATGTAAAATCCATAGTCACCAATATGGTACCATCTTGCATTTCTGGTTGCTTTAATAGAAGTTGAATCATATTCGTGTAGTCCAGTAGAAATTATTGAATGTTGTGTACCATTGGCTGTAGTACACTGTCTAAGTATGTAGCAATAAGTTGCAACAATGAGCCTATGGCCAAGACAATAGGTCTGCAGGGGGAGATTCCAGACTCTTATGCTCCTTAGGTATTCTGGGGAATTGTGTCGTCATATAGGCTCTCAGGTCTTTGTCAATGTAGCCACACTCTTCCATCCCCTGAATCAAGTTGTCAAGCTGTTTTTTGAAGGTCATAGTGGGGTCACCCCTCAACCCTTTATACGTGGTATGATCTCCCAGTTGTTTTGTTATCTCCTCCCGATAGTCTCTATAATTGAGCAGGACAATGTCACCCCCCCTTGTCCGCCTCTCTCAGAACAATGTTATTATCGCTCTGTAAGGTTTTCAATGCCTCCCTTTCACCTATGGAGAGATTATTCCTGTAGCCTTCAATAAATCTGTTGGTATGTCTTGTCTCCTGGAGCATAAGGCGTGAAAACGTTTTAATGGATGCATTGCTGCTCTGGGGGTCAAAGGTACTTTTTCCTCTGAATGCATTGCATTCCCTTCTCTGCTCTCCTTCTTGAAAAAATCTTTGAGTCTTAAATTTCTGGTGAATTTCTAAATGTCTATGTAAAGATCAAAATCATCTGGCTTTGTAGTTGTTTAAAACCATAATTTCATCTGCAGTTAGGACATGTTCGCTCAAATTGATAATCAGGTTCTCATCCTGCTCTCTCTCCTTGGAGGTCTTGGGGGCCTGTTTGTACCCCCCCTCCTGGTATGGGTCCTCTTCCTCCCGAGGAGGTGATAGGGCTAAACTACTGTTGCAACGAGAAGCCAGATGGATCCATACCTTGGGGACCATGACACCAAGGACTTAATGTACACCTGGACTGGCACTGTTTTTTTATGAGTTTGGGTAACACAGCCTGTGGTATATTAACATATTATGCTGCAGTTTAGCTAGGGATAATATTGTCAATATTTAGATCTATTTCTGATTTTATAAGTATCATTTCCCATATATGTATATAGCCTGTTTTACGTGTACGGTATACCCTTAAACCGTAGTGCTAAGCCCCAGAGATACTGTGCATGCCATATTAAAGAAGCCATGTAAGCACAACATTGAGCAGTATCCACATACTTTTCCTGTCTATTACTGAAGCCTGCAGATAGTATCTTATAATATGTTGTACCTGTGGTATTTAATTAGAGTGTATACCCCTTAGAGTTAAGGTTTAGTGCTGCTGAGACTATGCCCCTTTCTGATAATATGTAATGCAGATTTGTTTTTTCTGCGACACTAACATTGTAAAACTACATCACATGTTGTTTCTATGTATTGGGTCACAGGCATTGCTGACTAGCGTCCGGTTACCATGACAACAATGAGGATACAATGTGAGTCATGTGATCATGGCCACTTCCGGTTACGCCATCAGCAGCTCCGCAATGGGGTTCCATAGGTGTTTTAAGGAGGGTGAGTAAACTGTTTACATTATATGTCTGTTTGAAAACGGGGGTGACCCCGAAAAGTCACAATTAAAGGAGTATTCTTTCTACTAAGACCCCTTTACCAGGAGTGCTTTTCCTTCCTCAAATTCTATATCTATCTATCTATCTATATATATATATACACTTTCCAGTTTACTGCCCCTCTAGGCAAGGACTTTCCAGATGCCAGGAGGCATTTTATCTAAGTTTTTAAATCTGCATAAAATGTTATACTCTCAGGCTAAGATTGCTCAGTGTTTGAAACGAGACAGGTTAACTTAACACTGTTCAGTTTACACTACAGCTGACTTAAAGGAACATTAAACCTACATTTTTTCTTTCATGATTGAGATAGAGTATACCATTTTAAACAACTTTCTAATGCACTTCTATTATCTAATTTGCTTCATTCTCTTGATATTATTTCCTGAAAATCATATCTAGATAGGCTCAGTAGCTTCTGATTGGTGACTGAACATAGATGCCTCATGTGATTGGCTCACTAATGTGCATTGCTATTTCTTTAACAAAGGATATCTAAAGATTGCAGCAAATTAGATAATAGAAGTAAATTGGAATATTGTTTAAAATTGTATTCTCTATCTGAATCATTAAAGAGAAAATTTGGGTTTAATGGCCCTTTAATTTTGAAATACACACAAAGAAGCCTAAATCCTGCATTTAACCAGATCTAATGGTATAAGACTGAGTACCACAACTTATGGTTCTACCAAGACCATATAGAGTACAGCATTTTCAAAATCCAAGTACAGCTGACAGATGGGAACATTGGTATACCAGAATTAAAGTGGTGCTCTTGGTTGGGGAAAATGGGGGATCAGAGGGTGGGATATGTCAGGTGGGAGGCTGATCTCTACACTAAAGCTAAAATTAACCCTACAAGCCCCCCACAAGCTCCCTAATTAACCCCTTCACTGCTGGGCATAATACAAGTGTGGCGCACAGCTGCATTTAGCATCCTTCCAATTACCAAAAAGTAATGCCAAAGCTATAAATGTCTGCTATTTCTGAAAAAGAAGCATTTACAACCATTTGTGCCAGAATTGCACGAGCGGTTTGTAAATAATTTCAGTGAGAAACCAAAAGTTTGTGAAAAAAGTGAACAATTTTGTTTATTTGATAGCATTTGGTGGTGAAATGGAGGCATGAAATATACCAAATTGGGCCTAGATCAATACTTTAGGTTGTCTACTAAAAAAAAATAGATACATGTGAAGAAGGGTTATTCAGGGATTTCTGACAGATATCAGTGTTCCAATGTAACTATTGCTAATTTTGAAAAAAAAAAATTGTTTGGAAATAGCAAAGTGCTACTTGTACTTATTGCCCTATAACTTGCAAAAAAAAAGCAAAGAACATGTAACATTGGGTATTTCTAAACTCAGGACAAAAATTAGAAACTATTTAGCATGGGTGTTTTTTGGTGGTTGTAGATGTGGAACAGATTTTGGGGGTCAAAGTTAGAGAAAGTGTGTGTTTTTTTTTTTCAACATATTTTATAATTTTTTTTTTAAAGTAAATTATAAGATATGATGAAAATAATGGTATCTTTAGAAAGTCCATTTAATGACGGGAAAACGGTATATAATGTGTGGGTAAAGTAAATGAGTAAGAGGAAAATTACAGCTAAACACAAACACTGCAGAAATGTAAAAATAGCCCTGGTCCCTAACGGTAAGTAAATAAAAAAATGGTCTGGTCACTAAGGGTTTAAAGGGAAATGAAACCCAAATGTTTTTTTCTTTCTTGATTCAGAGCATGCAATTTTAAGCAACTTTCTAATTTACGCCTATTATCAATTTTTCTTTGTTTTTCTTTGTATCTTTATTTGAAAAAGCAGGAATTTAAGTTTAGGAAGCATTTTTGGTTCAGAACCTGGGTAGCGCTTGCCGATTGTTGGCTTCTGCCAATCGTGCACATTTTTTCCTTTGGAGAACTTGATGTTTTTTTTCTCACAAACTAAAAGGTGGCAAGATTGTGTCAAAATATGCAAAACACTTATTAAACCAGTAGAATTTTTTTGCAAAAACAGAGGCATTTGTGAGTTACTATACACCCCCAAAGCAGAACATAGAGTGATCTGAGATGTCATCGCAGAAAATGCAGCATGTCTGCAGAAAGAACAGGAACTTAGCACTTGTAACTTTTCAGTGCTGCTCCACATTAGACTGTTCTTTTTAAACAGAGCTGTTCTCTGGCTGCATTGTATAAGTTTTCCTTAACACAGTGCATCCAGAGCAAAGTGCTGTTTGAAGACAACAATCAAATATGCAGTAGTGCTGCAAAGCAGCAGTGCATTGAATGTTGTCTGGCTCTGCGATTTTTGCAAGCTCGTTCCCTAGCTTTTCACAGTCTGCGAAGCTGTTTTTCTCTGAATGTAAGCTGTTCGTATGAGCAATGCACCTTTTTTATTACGACATTTCTATGTTAGACTAAGAGAAAAGGAAACAAATTAATTCAAGAGAAATTTTACAGTTACTTTTTTTGTCTGCAGCTAATTTGCAATGCAATTTTCAACTACTTCACTAGATTATACAACTTTAAATATTGCTTTATTCTCCAGTTAACCAACACATTGCAGTTGATCTGGTGCTTTAGTGTAACTGACAAATTTAAAATTTTATTTTATTTAAAAATGACCTGCAGAAAAGTTTTCACTAAAAAAATCTCATCGCAGAAAGGGAAAAAAAGTTCTGTCTCTGGGCTATACACTTAAAGGGACATAAAACAAGTTGGGATAGAGAAATAATAAAATGTATACTGCATTGCCTCACAATTAACCCTTTCTTTTTAGTTTCTGAATTGTAAAGCTCTAACTCCCCCCACACATTTCCCTCTATGGCTGTATCTATATCTATTTTTGTTTTGGTAGAATGCAAAAATGCATAGGGATTATCTGCTGGAGCATGCCTAGAAGCTGTGAACTCAGTTGAAATACAATGTCTGTGTCTAAACACTGATAAGGAGGGGGTGGAGTTGGCTTTCCCATGCAGCTTAGCTATGCAATTCATTTTGCTTACAATTTTTAAACAATTGTTTATGCAAACTATTTTTACTTAATTAGCCCTTTTAGGATATACACAGATCTCAACCTGTTTTATGTCCCTTTAAAAGGGCCACTAAAGACAGTGACATAGCATAATCAATACATGCATTATAAATAGATAATGTAAAAAGCGCTTGGTTTTAATTTCACATGAGTAGTAGATATTAAACTAACAAATTTCAAAGTTAGTTTAGTTTTCTTTCCCACTGCATCACGTGACAGCCATCAGCCAATCACAAAAAATGTATATACATATATTCTGTGAATCTTGCACATGCTCAGTAGGAGCTGATGATTTAGTGTAACTATAACTAGATTGTGCATGTTTAGATAATGGATGTAAATTGGAAAGTTGTGAAAAATTGTGCCCTTTATCAGAATCATAAACATTTAGTTTTGACTTAAGTGTTCCTTTAAAGAATAGTAGACTGATTTTATTGGCTGATGCATTTTATGTTCAAAGTGCGCCCCCTGCTCCCTATTAGTTTTCCTCTTATCAGCAAAGTTTCCCTTTCTAGTGAGCTTCGTTACTTTCTATGGGAGACATCTTGCAACTCTCAGGAACCGCCCCTTTTGTATAGAATTCTGTAAGGGCAGCCTCTGAAAGTGTGGGCATAGAAAACCACATATGAGCCAGCAAAGATTTTAGAATCTGGCCCTAAATTTCAACTTTTTTTAGTCCAAATCAAAGCAGGTCCAGCTGCGCAATATAACAAGTTAAGTTAAATAGATAAGCAGAACTTATGTGCAAACTTTATCAGCATAATAAACATTTGTTCTCCTATTTTATCCACAACAGAACTATGTGCGTCATTTATAAGCCCTTTTCTATTATCATTTAGATAAAGAAGATGGTTAATTAAGAGAATGTCATTTTTCTCTTTTTGACAAAATTTTATTGCTTAAACACTGTGATGTTGAAATTGTTTATTTGATTCTTCAGCAAAAAAAAAAAATGAAATCACCAAAATGAACACTTAAAGGGACAGTAAAGTCAAAATTAAACTTTCATGATTCAGAAAACATACAGTTTTAAACTACTTTTTAATTTTCTTATTTCCTTACATTTTCTCCCTTCTGTTTTTATCCTTTGTTGAAGAGTAAACCTATATATACCTATATATATAAACCTATATATATCAGACCTCCTCAACTGTCCTATTTGAGAGGGACAGTCCCTAATTCTGAGTTCTGTACTGGACAGTCACACCCAGCAATCACCCAGACATGCCCATAATCCTGACCACTATCACCCTGTGACCCTCAACCACTTCCAACAAAATAGCACTGGTCAGTTCCACAAAATAGCCCCAGCCTCACTTAAATTCCTGAGTCTAGTGGACTCTGACCACTATGAAAGAAATTAGGTAAGCATAAATTATGTTTTCTTTCATATACCCACGCACACAATTTTAATTAATTTATTTTTAATGTAAATTAAAATCAACAAACAAATGAACACAAGACAACTGCATAGAAGATGCAAACAAAAAACGCCTCATTCTTAAAAACCCAAGAAGTGGTAACTGATCTGCTAGATTGAGCAGTAATCCCATTTAGGTGGAGGAGAAAACCTGCCTCCAAGTAAATGTTATGTATCAAAATCTTCAAACCAAGAAGCCAAAGAAACAGCAGAAACTTTATGCCCTTTCCTGGAACCAGAAAATGGACAAACTGGAAGTTTGTCTGAAATCCTTAGTAGCATCAACATAATATTTTAACGCCCTAACAAAATCCAAATTATGAAGTATCTCTGAATTATTCTTGGGATTATGACACAAATAAGGAACCACAATTTCCTGACTAATATTGTCCGAAAGCACAACCTTAGGTAAAAAGTCAAATTTAGTCTGTAAAACTGCCATATCCTGATGAAAAATGAAATAAGAAGGATCACACGAATGAGCAGATAATTCAGAGACTTCTAGTAGGACAGACAGCCTAAAGAAACAAAACCTTCCAAGACAGAAGCTAAATATCTACTTTATTCATAAACTCAATTGGAGAAGTCTGCAAAACTTTCAAAAACAAATTTAGAAACTGGTTTAATTATGGCCAAAGTCTGAACAAAACTATGAATGTCAAGAAGATTAGCAATCTTCTTGTGGAACAAAACTGAAAGAGCAGAAATCTGACCTTTTAAAGAACTGGTGGATAAACCTTTATCCAAAGCATTCTGAAAAATCCTAGGAATTCTAAAAGAATGCCAGGGAAACCATGATCCAAACACCAAGAAATAAAGGCCTTCAAGACCTTATGATAAATCTTACTGGCAACAGTTTTACGAGCCTGTATGAGTCTCAATAAAAGGAAGAGAGGATTTTCGGATTCTATGAAACAAACCATTCAATCTTCAAGCTTAAAGAGTTGAGATCTGGATGGAAAAACGGACCTTGAGACAGAAGTCCTGGACGCAGAGGAAGTGGCCAAGGAGAATAACTGGACATCTAAACAAGATCTGCATACCATACGCTGTAAAACCAAGCCAGGGACAATCAGAATTACTGATGCCTCCTCTTGCCTGATTCTAGTAATCATTCTGGGAAGCAGAACCAGAGGTGTAAAAACATAGGCTAGTTGACCATGGAGCCACAAGAGCATGCATAATCACTGCTTGAGGATCCCTGAATCTTCCACAGTATCTAGGAAGTTTGTGATTCAACCAAGGAACCATCAGATCTATCTCTGGGAGACCCAAAAAATCCACTATCTGATTAAAAACATCCAGATGGAGTGACCATTCTCCTGGGTGCAGAGACTGATGACTGAGAAAGTCGACTTCCCAGTTGTCCACTCCTGGAATATAAACAGCAGAAATTAGACAGCAATTGACTTCTACTCAGGAAAGAATTCAAGATACTTCCTTCATGGCTAGGGAACTGGGAGTTCCACTTGATTGACATAAGCCACTGCTGTGTTATTCTCTGTTGAAAATTGAGTTTTATCTCCATTTTCAGACAGAGGCCAACTCTGAAGCAGTTCTAGAACATTTATTGGTAACCTCACGTCCCGAGGAGACCAAAAACCCTTGGCTCTCTGAGACCCCCAAACGGCCCCCCTACCTGAAAGACGTATTAATCAATAGTGATACATTCAGGGGGGTTTCTTCCTCCTCCTTTCATCTCAGTTGCTTTGATAAGATTACTCTTGTTTATTGCTATCTGATTGCTATTTTTTCCCTTACATATAATTTTTTTTATATATATGGAAATGTACCACTATTGTGACAAATATATTGTTTATGGATACTAAGTTGAATGTTGATGCAGAAAATACTCGATTAGCTTAAGACTTAAATATAGATGTACTGTATCTTTAATTTACGTCTTGAGATAATATCTCTACAATGTCTTTAACCCTTCTCTCCTTTAACCCCTTAACAACCACAACATACCCTGTACATCACTGGTCGTTAAGGGATTGTTTGTTTATAATACCGCAGGTTTTGCGATATTAAAACTCCCTCCCTTCTGTTGACAGCGAGATCGCGCTATGAAAAAAAGCAACCTTCATAGAAAGGGGTTAATAGAAAATGATATTGGGAAAAAAAGAAAGAAAGACTTGCATCTGTAATAGTCACAGACTAAGTAGGACGAACAAAAGAAGCTGCCTGCCTAATAAGCTGATCATTCAGCCACCAAGACAGGGACTGACTTGTTCTGAAATCTAGATGAATCCTTTGGTACAGCTGCATATGCACCATTGCCGAGGCATACAAAGCTAAAGAGGTCTTATGCAGAAATAAGCAAATGGAATAGCATACGTAGCCGCAATTGTGAGACCTAAAACCACTATACAAAGAGCCACTGATGGAAAAGAAAGAGAATGAAGGTTTAGACAATTGGACACTAGTTTCAACCTTCTTTGATCTATCAAAAAGTCATGGAAAACTGAATCTATCTGAACCCCCATAAAAAAAAAGCAACCTTCATCTGAGGAACCAGTAAACTCTGTGGAAGATTGACTTTGGTTAAATTAAACAATTAATGAAAAGTTTGAGCTTGAACTAAGATATTGTCTAGGTAAGGAAACACTGCAATACCCTGAGTTCTGGTCACAGACAAAAGTGTATACCCAGAACCTTGGAGAATATTGTGGGAGCTGTAGCCAGGCCAAATGGTGAAGTAATAAACTTAAAATGCTTATCTAGAAAGGCAAACTTCAGAAACTAATAATGTTTCTTGTGAATAGGAACATGATGGTAAGCATCCTTTAAATATATTCTGGACATAAATTGAAGTCCTTACTAAACAAAAGGCAGTCCTCCATTTTAAAAGTGGGAAAAAAAATTCAGAGCCTTTAAATCCAAAAGTGTTCTGAAAGTGCCCAACTTCTTTGGAACAATAAAGAGTTTGGAGCAAAACCCCATTCCCTATTCTAACAATGGAACAGGATCACTCCCATATATCCTAGATTTATCCTAGATTTAAAACTGACTAAAAAAAAGGCCTGTGCCTTCACTGGATTTCTTGGAACATTAGACAGAAATAAACCTTCCTCAGGGAGGCCTTGTTCTGATAACGCTGAGAGACTATATATAAAACCCAGGGATACTGAACAGACTGAAACCAAACTTCCTGAAACCCCCTCCAAAAAAACAACATAACCTGCCCCCTTATCAGAGCCTCTGGATCAGGGGCCATACCTTTATGCAGACTTGGATGAGGGAGTAGATTTCTTGGACTGTTGGGACTTGCTCCAGTTAGAAGTTGTCTTCCAGACAGAACCAGAGGAAACTATATGAATTGAGGAAAACAATTAGGAGCCTTAAATCGACCTTTGGACATCTTGTCCTGAGGAAGAAAAACCCCTTTACCTCAAGTTACAGTAGAGATAATAGAATCCAAACCAGAAGCAAATAACATCTTTCCCTGAAAAGAGAGAGACAAAAGTCTAGATTTAGAGACCATATCAGCAGACCAAGATTTCAAGCATAAAGCCCTTCTGGAAAGAACTGCCAAAGACATACTTTTAGCATTAATCTTAATGATGACTACAGGGAGTGCAGAATTATTAGGCAAGTTGAATGTTTGAGGATTAATTTTTATTATTGAACAACAACCATGTTCTCAATGAACCCAAAAAACTCATTAATATCAAAGCTGAATAGTTTTGGAAGTAGTTTTTAGTTTGTTTTTAGTTATAGCTATTTTAGGGGGATATCTGTGTGTGTAGGTGACTATTACTGTGCATAATTATTAGGCAACTTAACAAAAAACAAATATATACCCATTTCAATTATTTATTTTTACCAGTGAAACCAATATAACATCTCAACATTCACAAATATACATTTCTGACATTCAAAAACAAAACAAAAACAAATCAGTGACCAATATAGCCACCTTTCTTTGCAAGGACACTCAAAAGCCTGCCATCCATGGATTCTGTCAGTGTTTTGATCTGTTCACCATCAACATTGCGTGCAGCAGCAACCACAGCCTCCCAGACACTGTTCAGAGAGGTGTACTGTTTTCCCTCCTTGTAAATCTCACATTTGATGATGGGACCACAGGCTCTCAATGGGGTTCAGATCAGGTGAACAAGGAGGCCATGTCATTAGATTTTCTTCTTTTTATACCCTTTCTTGCCAGCCACGCTGTGGAGTACTTGGACGCGTGTGATGGAGCATTGTCCTGCATGAAAATCATGTTTTTCTTGAAGGATGCAGACTTCTTCCTGTACCACTGCTTGAAGAAGGTGTCTTCCCAGAAACTGGCAGTAGGACTGGGAGTTGAGCTTGACTCCATCCTCAACCCAAAAAGGCCCCACAAGCTCATCTTTTATGATACCAGCCCAAACCAGTACTTCACCTCCACCTTGCTGGAGTCGGACTGGAGCTCTCTGCCCTTTACCAATCCAGCCACGGGCCCATCCATCTGGCCCATCAAGACTCACTCTCATTTCATCAGTCCATAAAACCTTAGAAAAATCAGGTCTTGAGATATTTCTTGGCCCAGTCTTGACGTTTCAGCTTGTGCGTCTTGTTCAGTGGTGGTCGTCTTTCAGCCTTTCTTACCTTGGCCATGTCTCTAAGTATTGCACACCTTGTGCTTTTGGGCACTCCAGTGATGTTGCAGCTCTGAAATATGGCCAAACTGGTGGCAAGTGGGCATCTTGGCAGCTGCACGCTTGACTTTTCTCAGTTCATGGGCAGTTATTTTGCGCCTTGGTTTTTCCACACGCTTCTTGTGACCCTGTTGACTATTTTGAATGAAACCGCTTGATTGTTTGATGATCACGCTTCAGAAGCTTTGCAATTTTAAGAGTGCTGCATCCCTCTGCAAGATATCTCACTATTTTTTTACTTTTCTGAGCCTGTCAAGTCCTTCTTTTGACCCAGTTTGCCAAAGGAAAGGAAGTGCCTAATAATTATGCACACCTGATATAGGGTGTTAATGTCATTAGACCACACCCCTTCTCATTACAGAGATGCAAATCACCTAATATGCTTAATTGGTAGTAGGCTTTCGAGCCTATACAGCTTGGAGTAAGACAACATGCAATAAAGAGGATGATGTGGTCAAAATACTCATTTGCCTAATAATTCTGCACTCCCTGTAAAACAGCGTCACAAATGAAAGCTTTAGCACATTTTAAGCAACCCCAAAAGGTTTAAAAAGTCTTCCCTAGCAGATTCTTTCAAAAAACTATTCAACCAAAAAGAAGAAGCAGCAACCACATAAGCGATGGAAACAGCTGGCCTAAAAAAGATAATCTGCTTGCTGAAAAGCCCTCCTATGGAAGGATTCTAATTTCCTATCAAAGAGTATTTAAAAGGAAGAGCTATCTTCCAACGGGATAGTAGAATGCTTAGCTAAATTAGAAATAGTCCCATTCACTTTGGGAATAGTTTCCCAAAACTTAATGTTAGAAGTTGTTAAAGGATACATTTCTTAAACCTTGAAGAAGGATTTAAAGGAATACCTGAGTTTGCCCATTCTCTGGAAACTATTTCAGGGACTGCATCAGGAATAGGAAACACTTGAGGAGATTAAACCATAGGTTTAAAAACAGTATCTTAACAACTAGGATCTTTAACCTCTACAGTAAGCAAAATCTCCTCTAAAAGTGAACAAAATATGTTCAATCTTAAATGAAAAAAGGATGATTCTGATTCATTAGCGCAGCGGAATCTGTTGGCGCTCTACAAATAAACCCAATAATTAATTATCAGAGGTAGACCTGCTGATCTTTAGGAAAAAAAAACTCTCCCACTAAGGACTCCGTAGCTTCAGATTTAAAAAAAACATTAACCTCAGCAGGCTAAGATCTAGTTCTGAACTGAAACTTTTATGTTTACTTGAAGGAGGCATGACCACCAATATTTCAGACATTGAACTTCGAACAAAGTCCTTCTCCAGTAGCAAAATCTGAAGAATTAATTTATTGCATAAGTCTACTGGAGATAAAACCTCAGTCTGTTTACAATACCAACATTTTAACAGTGGTAGGAAAGTGTTGAGATGACTCACCTTCTAAGGCAGATTTAGAGACAGACTCAGAAGGCTCCATAACTGCAGAAAACTAACAAAAAATGTATTTAAATGCAGAAAAAGCAAGCATACAGATAAATGGTAATATCCCCATTAAAAGAGCTCTTGATGAAAGGGAACGCTCACCCCCTCTGAAAGTAGCTCTTAAAAAAAAACGTACAAAAAAAAAAAAACAGAGGCAGGTAAAGACTAAGGACACCCGACATCCAGGTAGCATACTAAAGAAAAGGAACGCACACCAACCTTACGTCATATAAAGGAAAAAGCATGCCAAAATTATGTATGCTACCGCGCCGGACGCACACAGGCTAGACAAATGGCGTGCTTAAAGAAAAAAAAAAGTATGTACAGAAAAAAACCTCCGACGTGCATCTAAAAACGTATGCGCACAAAACCGGGCCATGTGTTTAAAAATATGCACTTGCAAAATGCTAGAGAGCGTTAATAAAAAATGTGCATGCAAGAAAACCTGACACGCCTTTTCTAAAATATTAAAAAGCTTTTTAAAGGGGAATTACCAAAATATATATATAAAACTGTCTCAAGGCAATATAAATATATAATAAAATAACCTAAGAGGCGTAATAGAGAGACAAAATAAAAATATATATATATAGTACTTAACTTAATAGGCACCCTACTACTGGACTGCACTCTGAGGGGAAATGGGCCTTAACTCAATCTGAAGACCCCTCTCAATGAAGAATCAATTGCAACTTCCTCAGCGGAGGCAAAGAGAAGGACTGAGTTTCCAGCAAGGTGGAATAAAATTGTATAGAGCTCTTGGGGGTTTGGGAATCTTTGCCTCCTCCTAGAGGCATGGAAAAGTAATTACCAGGAGCAACAGGATTTGTGGACTCTCACCACCTAAATTAAAGAATAAAATATGTTTATTTGGGAAATGACAACTACCTAAGGTTTTCTTCTCAAATGTGTTTTATTTGTTGTTCTATACATGAGCTGCCCAGTTCAGCCAATCAGAATCTGTACTGGGTAATACCAATGTATGTGTCAATTTTTCTCATAAACTGTTCAGTTTGCAGGCCTTAAACAATGTACATACCTGATTTCCTCATGTAACTATTGCTATTATACCAATGATGTCACTGAAATTCAGGAAGGATCAGTAGTTTTTTTTAAATTTTGCCTTAATACAGAGCATTTTGTTTGTTTAAACTTTTAAACAAAAGAGCAGGTCTTGCCAAAGAATTAAGGAACTTCAAAATGTGAGCTGAATCAAGGAATGAGGAAAATCTGGTTTTAGACATCTATACATGAAGTGATGTTTGATACAGTTGATAGCAAAAGCTTTTATTGAGAAATGCTTTTATCCATCCATAAACCCTTCCTTGTAAATAAATGTGTAAGAAGCATGACCGTATTAACTCTCTTGCTTCAATATGATTCATACAATTCTGTAAACAACAAAAAGAGATAGGTTGTGTTCTGGTAAAATTGTGTTCAGCAACACAAACGTCTAAATGGCAATTTTGACCAAACATTTATTGGCTCACCCTTTGCAGTATTCATTAATTATATATTAAATCAATGGACTTGACTAAA